>NW_022990029.1:894916-992416 GCF_902827175.1 Gymnodraco acuticeps | reverse complement strand
GTTTTATTTAAATAATAGCAGAGGTCAATTATCCACATCAATCATGTTCAGCAGAAATAGTCATGTTACGTAGAAATGAGTTTACCTGCTCTCCTTTTCTGTAAGCATCTCGATGCTCAACACGTTTCCACATGTTTTAATCCATAATAACATGAAACTCTCCACTGAATGAAAATATTTGAATCCCCCCAAATGTAAAAGGCAGGCTCACCAATCATACACATTCACGTGCCTTCTATATTGATAAAAGATCATTGTAAAACAAAGGAATTCATACAAAAAGAACCTTTATCTCATTTCACAGTTTGATGACTGAGCTTCATGACTACAGAAAACTCAACTGACAAATTGTTTCAAGAGACAAAATAGTTTTGATGAATACTTTTGTGTTCAATTGGCCATGACAGCTCTGTACTTTAACACACACAAACACATCAACGGCCATGTCCAGTGAGTTCTCTCTGATTTATCTTCTATTAAACGCACAGAATGTAGCTGTTACTAAATAGGCCTGCTTCATTTAACTTTATTTATGAATCGCTATACATTTTATTTTTATTTTGTGTCTTCATGCTTTTACAGGGAACTCTAATCATAACTGTTGTGGAATATTTTCCAAGGCCCATAACTGACCCAGTTTATCAGTTCAAACTGTCCTGACTGAGCACACACACCTCGTAACCTTGGCTGCTGTGCTCTCAGTGTCCTGTCTCCCTGTTCCTGCCTGTTGGCGTCAGCTGATAAGAGGTGTTATGATTTTATCTCGTTATGCAGCAGTTTGATGATGCTCTCAGAACTAGCTAAATACATGGGTCTGGGGTTGAGTTCTCCAGAATTGACGTGGCAACTCTCCCGTGCAGTCAGATCGTGACTGCTGTGACTTGTGATGTGAATCCTCCGGCCGAAACTCCAAATAAATCATCAGTGTTTGACATCAGAGCTCCTGCTCTACCGTGTCTCCTTCCTGAGTCAGTGACTCCCACTGCATTGCTGCACAGAAGTTTCCCTTACAATACCTTATTTCTGGTTATACAATTTCTTCATTTATAAAATAAAATAAATAGCAAATGGTCACAAAATGATAATTATTTTGTTATGATTCTTTGGTTTCTTGGTTTGCTGGCGGTGCAGCCTTGGTGTTTGTGTAACTGACAACCTGTAATCAGTGAGAGGACGCAGACTGAGGCCAGACACACAGCAGGCAATTACAATGTTTGGGAAAATAAATGAAATGACTAACAAAATAGGTCAAATTAAGTGTTTCCCAGACACACTAAAAAGACCTCCCTAATTGCTGGTCCCTGAAGGGACAAGAATACAAAAACAACAAAACATTATATTGTATCGGCCGATGACGAGGGAAGAGACGCAGACTGAGAACGGGCTGTGGGAGAAGAAAAGGACACAGCGTGGTTTGTATAATTGCATGTTTTGCCCCGAGCGGCGAGTGTGTACGTCCGTCAATCACCATCAGGGAGCCAGCGCGGAGCAGATGGCGGAGGAAGGAATGGAGCCGGTCATTGACTTTGCCTCTGCTGAGGGAAGGAAGACGGAGACAACAGAATCAGAGGCTGTATTGCATGTTGGCAAACTATTGAGTTGTGCCAGGACGGCCTCCACGAGAAGAGGCTCATTGGATATGGAGGATATGAGGAGGCAGGATGTAAATCAATGCAAAGGCCTTCTCTTCTTTTCATCCTACTCCTACTCAAGCAGGCGACCACTCGCACACGCCGTCCTCCAACAAGTTACCCAAGATTCTTCACAAGCTGCTTATGTGGTGAGAAAAACAGCCAAAAATACTCTGCACGACTGACGAGTTTATACAATCCTTCCTGTTTCCAGCTCCACTAAATGTGCAGTAAAATAAAATGCCAGTGTCCTTCCTGCACACAGGGATGAATGGACATGGGAGTGTTTGAAGCTTTTTGCTGGGGAATCTAGTTAGAGAAGAGCCACAATGACATTTCCTCAGCCCTCTGTTCGGGGGATTGGAGCTGGAAATTGCACCTCAGTGCTAAACCAAGCCTGAGCTTTAATTAACAGCAGCACACAAAAGGTGACGGACATCGCCTGCAGCTCACAGCTCTCATGTTTCAATCCCGCTCTCAAGGAAGTGTCTGGGAAATTTGGGCAGGTGTCGAGGAAAAACCTGCCCCCACGGCAGCAGCCCACCATTGTGTTTAATCAGCAGCACAGTCATTGTGATCGTCAAAGGGCACGGCTCCACAACGGACTGACAGAGGGACACTGTTACAAAACAGAGAGGGAAGCTTTTTACATCTCAGGACTCATTCAAATACGTGTTATTTAATGATCCCTTTATTATGATTGTCCTCACATGACTAGCCTACAACATCATCGATTGTCTAAAACTAGTAAATATCAGATTGTAGGGTTAATACCTCACACAGGGAGAATGCATCAGTACAGTAAACCAGATAGGAAATGTGTTTGTTACAGAAAAGCATTCAAATGAAATCAAATACAATAAATGACAAACTTAAGTTTATTGGACATGCATATTACAGAGCAGTTAGAAATAGCTGATTCCAGTCCTGTCTCCCAGAAATACATCTTCTTATATATTACCATTTGTTTTGGCTAAATGCATTTTGAGGGGAAGCTGCTGCCTGGACTTTGTTCTGAAAAGTCACAAACAAGTTTGTGAGTGAAGGAAATGAACAAGGAGGGGTCGGGGGGGATATGCAACGTTCAGGACTTTCACACTGACTGAGTCCTGCTGAGGCAAAAAGGCTTCGTGGGTTAGGTAAGGGACATATTGTAGATTTATATAAATGTTAATGAAAGTAATTCACTGTTGACATTTTCAGTATTTAACCAAGAACGCACATTTCCTGTCATCTGTAAAGAGGGGGCAACCGCCGGGTCTGAAAAGTGAAGCCTTAAACCTCAATTCTCTCTCATATCCAGGGGCGACTCCATTGGTTTAAAGAACACACATTGTATAGAAGTCTATGAAAATATGACCGTTTTCTCACTTCTAACCTTAATAAACATTTTCCCTGCTGAGTTTCTGGTATCTTCAATACAGCGTGATGTTCATTTAGTTAATGATGGTCTCATTTAGAGTCCATCATGAGGGGTTTGAGACACACACTTCAGAGGCTGTGACCTCTGTGTTGATTCACAACCTTGTGACTGCTCTTTCTGAGATGCACTCGGGGCCTCCCACTGTTACTGACGCCTGCTTATAACGTCTGAAATGAATATTTAATATATTTTATGCATACACAATACAATTAAACTAGACATTGATTTTGGGTCATATGATGATATGTGGAAGCTCATGTCGATGTCGAGCTCAGCCTGGTTCTGTCACACAGCAGGGGAGAGACCTGCACGCACACGCACGCACGCACGCACGCACACACACACACACACACACACACACACACTGAAACACTTCTTCCTCACACTGCAGCAGGAAGACAGCTGGAACTCTGAAGAAGTAACACATGGCTCCAACAGGGGAACACTGCAGAACACGTTACAGAGAAGGAAAGAGAAGGCTTTATGAACGGCTGGATGTGTGTCATGGTTTCTTTATTCAAATAAATATTACTTTCTTTGAGTTTTCATGAACAATTGTGCATAAATCAGATATGGAAGGCCCGACGGCCAGTCTCTGTGCATATATGAAAAAGGATCTCAATGATCTATGATCTCAATGGGACCAATCTGGTTAAATAAAGGTTTGAAATATAGTGAATGACCTTGTAATGTTGTCTTTATTCTAGCAAACCTCATTGATTCACTTATTTTTAATGGAACATTTCAAACAACATTTGGAAAAACCCTGTGTACGGCAGAGGAAGTGAAACTGCTGTTGTCCTATTAGAGATTTATTTTGAAATGATAAACATCAAGTTCTCTTCCAACAGTTAGCCCTAATAAAAGGTGGTCCGCCATCTATGACAACACCTACACGCATTGCAGATGTCATATGTACCAGTGTATTGTTTCAATTATTCTCAAACAGACTGTGGTCATACTGATTCTTTGTTTACTTTTTAATTTCCCTGAAACATACCGTTATATTATTTCATTCCTCTTCTGTATTTTGATTTGATTCAAACATATTTAATCCTATTTGTCAGTTGCTTTCTGACGAAGTGTGGTGTGATCTTTAGAAAGCAGGAGCAGAGCGCTCTGCTCCAACCGCTGGCAAACAAATCCACAAAATAACATGAACAGTACCTTTTCAACAAAGGCCAAGACCTTTGAGAGAATTCTGACAGAAGTTTAACATTCTGTGAAACACAACAGTGGTTCATGTTCTGTAGAGGATGTCTTTCTTTGGGCTAATGAGGAAACCCCCCCCCCAGGATCAGAATGTTGTCGGACAGTGAGGAGAGGACTCACCGTGGTGTGTTCAGGGCTCCAGCGCGCCCCTCCGCCTCAGCAGGATCCTCTGCAGCTGCTCATCACCTCCGGCTGACGGAGGCACCGCCTTGGCTTGGGGGATGGCTCTACCGAAATTCTCCTTGACAGTTTCAACAAAAACACAGACAGAGAGACAGTTCAGCAACTAGAGCTGCACAGGTACCGTGACAGCTTACAATCATGTCCAACGATCTGGTAGTGTTTACAGATATCTGACTGACTGCAGTTCTACTTAGTTTATTTTGGTAGTGTATGTACATATAGACTGCAGCTCAATAAATGTTGCAGTAGCACTTTCTCTTAGTTGAAATATATTATTTTAACATCAAATACAACTTTAAATTCAGGTGTGAACACAGTCACAGTTCCAGCAGTTACATGTGCTCTGTGAGGACATTGGATTGTTTTAAAGGGCCATTACCATGATTCCTTTAAGTTCCTGGATGGCAGAATTAGAGGGCAGCCTCTCCCTCTGATAAAAGGAAAATAGGAGGGAAAAGATTGGTTTGGTAAATAAACAGCAGTCTGACACATTATACTTATTTTTCCTCATTCAGCACTTAGAGGCTAAACGGCACCTCTTACCACAGAGCCGAGACACTGTAGGCAAGCACCACAATGTATGCTTTCTACAAGAAGCACAACACAATCATCTTGAGTCACGTCAATTTTCCCATCCTCATTATTTGTAATTATTTGGTGGAGCGGGTCCTAATGCTATCTAATTTGGCGGAGTTGTTGTGGCGGAGGAACATGCCAACTAAAATATGTCTTGGCCATTATGTCATGTTTTATCAAAACAAGCAGCTCTTAAATAATCCCACACACTGATGGATGGAAGTTAGCTTTGGTCTGCAGATTTGAACAAGGAGGAAAACACATAACACACATGCACTTTCTTTAACGACTCCCCATTTTGAGGTTGTAATGTCTTCATTCTGACTGCTCAGTATTCACTGTGAGAAGTCTCTGCAGTGTGTGCTGGACTTTTCTGCTGTGTTCCTGTCAAAGGACGCGGGTAGGGGGGACTCGGCAGACCCGATCATAGTTTAGGACTACTTTACATACGTTCAAAGAAACATTACATCTATGTCATTTTTTTAATTGAATAGAAATGGTGGAGTGGAATATTCAGAACAGTCATCACCTGTGCAGGGGTGTGTTCATGAGAAATGCGAGAACACAGCGCTGCGGTGTTGTTTGCCCTCACTGACAGTTACCTGGCCTCAGACTGAAGGTTAAAAGCTTTCCTGAACGGGCTCTTAATGTCACAAACACAGCAGGTGGCAGGCAGTGTTGGCTAATACACCATTTAAGTGGATTATTGAGAGTACCTGTTTCCTGCTTCTGTTGGGTGATTGGCTGACAGGTCGAAGTTGAACGCCTCTCTTGATCCTGTGCATCATTTCCTCCACGGCCTGCTGCCTGACATCCACGTCTTGGAATAAAAGATAAACACAAGCAGGAGAGAAACACGTGTCCTTAGTTGTTCTTATTAACGGCTTCTCAAAAACTCAACAGCAGTCTGCCTCAGTGCCACGAACCAAATTGAGTTGAAATGATTGTGAGGGGTCTCTGTAATGTACAGCCGTTATTAGCACTGCTCTTGTAAAATAGCTTATTTGAATGTAAAAACTTGAAAAAGAATCAAACCTCTGGGACCAGGATCAATTAAGTTTCTTTGGCCAAACCCACAGCTTTTCCCCTTTAGGGGTTGATTTGGCTGTACTTATAGAACATATAATAATCACTGCTGTGCACAAACATTCTGTAGAGCTCAAAGTACACCTGTGGAGTTCAGAGCATTTGTAGTTCATGAGGTTATCTAAACTATTCAGGAATTCAATTCAAACCCCTGCGTAAAAGCACTATTCAGCAATTTCTCATCAAAAAGTTCTGAGAGGATAAGAGGCTTTCTCCAGTTCACAAAAGATGGGGACAAAACATATTTTTCTGCCATAACGCATTGGCAAAGAATGTTCATATTTAATTTTCCAGTGCAGAACATTCAATGGCATACACAGTGGAAGTATTGTCAGTAAGATGTCTTTAAAATATCACACAAACATAACAATGATAATAAACTGATAGTAAAATATTTTCCTCCAAAGAGCCTATTATTCAGGTGTCAGAGTAGAAGATCCTTGGGTGGCATCTATTTAGCCCTGTGTGTAATTCCAACAAACCCCTGCATGGAGCGCCCAACTGAGGCCTCATATATTCCTGTCACAAAATGAAGACTGTGAAGCTGTTCAGTTCACATGCATGTCCTACCCGCTCCTACGTATGTACGGAAGTCAAGGCTTCCCTTTTGTTTGCACAAATTGAAAAATGTGTCACTTTGACCTTATAGGAAAAATGATCAAGTCTTATGTTTGATTTACCACTGCTTCAACTTTTGTCTTTATACACAACATTCACTTTGATTTGCAAAAGACAGGTTGAAAAGGAGGACATCTGATTGAAACAGGATTGAACACCAGCTGTCCTACACTGCATGAGAGAAAGCAGCCCCCAGGAGAATAACATACAAAATGAACATACATCACACAGAGAAAGGAAAGATCAAAACACAGTTTGAACCATGATGCCGTAAAGAACATGTCGAGTTGACTTAACTGGTTAGATGTATTCCAATGCATCTTATACATATAATATATACATAAACACATGCCCTTACACACTATGCTTACACAAAGAAGCAAAGTCCCTGTCCTGGTGTACCTGATGTCTTAGCAGAGTCCTGGCCCACCAGTGGGATGTCAGTACTGATGTCTCTTCTCTTTCGGATCAACAACAGCAGAGAACTGCAGGAAAGACACCAACGGTTAGGGTTGTTAGCAAGACGCTTTCCAGGATCCCAAAATTGCTAAGAGGTATTGATTTTGATGAACCATTTTGCGCGTTCACACCGGAGTACTTTTCCCACAATAGTTCATCAGAACTCAGATATATTTGCGTTCACACCAAAAAGCCCCCTGAACTAAATTAGTTCATCAGAACCATTTGTACCCCCTTTTCGAGAAGCCCCTCAATGCAGTGCGCAATGCCTCAATGAGCCCAACGTGGGCGGAGCTTCACAGATGACGCGTTGCATCCTGTTTCCCGGGTAGCAGTTCTCTTCCCTCTCTTCAATCTAACCCTAACCACTCCCTACCTTTTTACCTAATCCTAATCTTCCTTCCTCCCTCCCAAACCCCAAAACCTCTCCTACTGTAAGAAATGAATATCAATGTTGATATGACGTAATTTAAATTAAAAAACAGGGTTTTAATTTAAAGCAGTTTTATTCTGAAAAAAACGAAAGTTCACACTTACTATTAATTTAACACTTATATTCTGAAAATTCTTCATTTCCGGTTAGCATTAGCATGTGGCTAACGTTTTGAAAACCGTGAATTGAAGGTGAAATTACATGTGATGTTGTACACTAAACACACTGGGATTAACACTCATTTATTGACGCTGAAATAACGTTTATCAGGGAATGTTTAAATAACCACAGACATCAGAATTATATATATATTAATAATATAAGATATAATATGTTACTTTTGTGACTGGGTAAGTACACAACACGGGAGTCGGGACGTCACGTGCCTCATAGGTTGAGCTCCGCCCAGGTTGAGCTGGCGAATTCACGCCCATCTACTTCCGGTCCATGGGACCTTATTTCGGAAAAATAATGTATTGAAGTCAATGGAGAGAGAAAACGTATCTTTCGATCCCGTTTGAATTGTGCCATAAATTACACATGATGTTTGTAAATCTTAAAAAATCATTTCCATGTAAAAAATGTCACAGTTTGTCGTAAAACTGTTGAAATATAAGACTATGAAAAATACGCAACTAGAAAGACTACAAATCCCAGAGTGATGTCACAATTGTTTTCCTCCACTAAGAGATAGCTAAGATTAGCTGGCTAAGATAAGATAACTTTAACAAGATGCCTGTGTGCTTAGTACCAGGTTGTTACCAGCAATGGGTCTTGCTCGTTCTTTCGCTCCCCGTCTGATGAAAGGACCAGGAGTGGCTGGATAAGTTAGCTACCTAGCTAGCACGTTAGTTAGCATTACAGCCTTGTCATTTGTATTAGCCTTAATATGAAGTAACATTAGGCGCATTCACACTGCGGTACTTTTCCCACAAAGGTTCATGTGAACTCTTTTATCGCGTTCACACCAAAAAGAGCCGGTACTAAAATTAGTTCATGTGAACCTTTTTACCCCCTCGAAAGTCCCTGCTAGAGAGCAGGGACTTTCAATGGCTCTCTTGTGAGAAAAGAGCTATATTTCTGATTGGCTGGGCGGATTGCAAACCACGCCCTGTAAAACTACCAAAAAGTTTTGTGAAGCCGCCATTTTATTATCCTTGCATTAGCATTATTAGCATGAGCATTAGCCCAGCGCAGAAACGCAGAGAGACTAACTTATGGCAACACAAAATAAAACATGGGAGTGGTGGAGATGAGGAGGTGTCGGCGTTCTGGCGATTTACCCGGAAGGCTTCAGTAGAAGCTACTGGGAGTCCCAGCAGCTTCGACTGAAGCTAGTCCCCAACTCCGGGGACTTCCGGCCGGGGACTTTGGGCGGCAGTATACGCCGTGAAGTGGTTTGCGGCCTGCCAGTAAACCCAAAGCAGAAGAAGAACAAGTGACGTCAGCGGCTTCATTTGCCTAATCCACCCCCAGGGACTTTTTCCAGTGTGAACGTGATCTGTACTTAGTTCATGCGAACTAAAGAGTTCACATGAACTAAGTTCACATGAACCTTTGTGGGAAAAGTACCGCAGTGTGAATGCGCCTATTAAGTAACCCAAAATGTTAAACAGTAAGAGTAGTAGTCATATTTCGTGAACCCTTTGAAGAGTACTGTCACCGGTGTGATCATTCTATACACAATTTAAGCCCGGGGGAGAAATGCTAACGCTAGCATCGGCGATCGCCGATCTTTTGTACGTCATGCTATCTGCACAAATGGTTGACATTAAACATTAAAAAGACCAGGCAGTTCAGAGAGAATCAAAGGAAGGCAGGCAGGCAGCTTTGCATGACATTCTTCTGGACGTGTTTCATTGTGGTGATAGTGAGGGTAGTCAATCCTTTTGTTTGCCTTTTTTTATTTTTTTATTTTACTATAGTTACTTGTTTGCCTGTCCTTGTTTGTCTACCCTCCCTCATACTGTAAAGCGTCTTTGAGTTGTGAAAAGCGCTATATCAATAAAATGCATTATTATTATTAATATTTTGTAGTAGTAAGACAGTAGTGACGGCCATCTTTGTGACGTGTGTTGTTCTGCTAGACCGGAGATGTAGTTTATTCAGCGTTTCATATAAACAAATGTGTTACTTCACAGTTTTACGACACATTTTTTTTGTTTTGACTTGCAAAATTATCTTTTAAATTGACAAACATAATATGTGTAATTTGTGGCACAAGTCAAACGGGATCGAAAGATAATCTTTCTCTCTCCATTGACTTCAATGCATAACTTTTCAGAATTAAGGTCCCATGGAGCTCAACCGGAAGGGGAGGTACTTTGCCTCTCCCGGATGTTAACTCCTTCCGGTTCCTTCGTCAAAAACGCAATGCAATTTCTCCATAGGATTTTGGAAAATAGCTCGAAATAATATCTGTGGTTGAGACACATTTAAGAGACGGATCACGTTTTGTTCAGCCGGATAATATCCACATGTCTATCCTACTTTTATAATTTTCAAATCATAAATCTAGTCGCAAGAAGCAAAATGCTAACATTATGCTATAAAGGAACTACAGCAGGGTCGCTGCTTCAACGTCACGCCAACTTAAGATCCATATTCAAACATACAGATTGTAAATGGTACAAGTTGAAGTGTTTGTTTGAACAGTTTGCACGAGGCAGGTACTTGCTTTCAAGCAGAACAGGGCAAACAAACTTAGCGGGAGTGTTTTACGTGTTCGGTGTAATGAGGTAAAACGGCCTGGACAACTTCTGTAGTCCTATTCAGCCACTTGGTAACAACCATCGTTTTTCAGACACGTAAACTCTTCAAAAATCACCAGTGGGGTCACTGCTGATGTATTTAATGTCGTAGAACAAAACGTGATTTGTCAAACACAGACCTTATTTGGAGCTATTTTCCAAAATCCTATGGAGAAATTGCATTGCTTTTTATCGAAGGAACCGGACGTGGTAAACATGCTAACTTACTTCCGGGTTTTAGGACGTGTCACTGCGGTTCTCTATTGCGCACTGGAAAAGGGGTACTACCCCTTTTCAGTCCCTGCTAGAGAGCAGGGACTTTCGTGCGAGAAAAAGGTTCCTATTTCTGATTGGCTGGGCGGATTGCAAACCACGCCCCGTAAAACTCCAAAAAGGTTTTGTGAAGCCGCCATTTTATTATCCTCGCATTAGCATTATTAGCACAGCGCAGAAACGCAAAGAGACTAACTTATGGCAACACAAAAGAAAACATGGGAGCGGTGGAGATGAGGAGGTGTCGGCGTTCTGGCGATTTACTCGGAAGGCTTCAGTAGAAGCTGCTGGGAGTCCCAGCAGCTTCTACTGAAGCCTGTCCCCAACTCCGGGGACTTCCGGCCGAGGACTTCCGGCGGCAGTATACGCCGTGAAGTTGTTTGCGGCCTGCCAGTAAACCCAAAGCAGAAGAAGAAGAAGTGACGTCAGAGGCTTCATTTGCCTAATTCTTCCCCAGGAACTCATTGTGGTGTGAACGTGATCTGCTTTAGTTCATCAGAACTAAAAGAGTTCTCATGAACTGAGTTCTCATGAACTATTGTGGGAAAATAACTTGGTGTGAACGCCCCTAATGTTCTTGTAGGGCTTCCAGGTTTTAATTATAACAATATTATATAGCTCTAGTTTTCACACACAACACAGGTCACCATTAAATATTCAGATTTTACAGATCTACATTACACATATAACAACAAAGACTATAACACCTCTGTTGTGCAATATCACTTTTGTGTAATATATATATAGATACATATATCTATATATATATACACTGCCCGTCCAAAAGAGAAGTTGCCCACTAATATTTCGTTGGACCGCCTTGGCGCCTTCAGCTTTGAGTTTGGCAGGCCGTCGCCGTGGCATCATTTCGATAAGCTTCTGCAATGTCACAAAATGTATTTCTGTCCAGAGTTGCATTCATTTTCTGCCAAGATCTTTTATTGATGATGGGAGAGTCGCACCGCTGCGCAAAGTCTTCTCCAGCACATCCCAAAGATTCTCCACAGGGCTGAGGTGTGGACTCTGTGGGGGCCAGTCCATGTGAGGAAGGGAGGGCTCCTGCTCCCTGAACCCCTCATTCACTATGTGAGCCCCCCTGGCATTGTCCTCTTGGAATATGTCCGTGCCATCAGGGAGGAAGAACTCCATTGATGTTAGACCTGGTCATTCAGTATATTGAGGAAGTCAGCTGACCTCATTCTTTGGGAACATAACGTTGCTAAACCTAGAGCTGACCAACTGCAGCACCCCCAGATCATAGCCTGCCCCCACAGTACGGTAGGCACTAGGCATGATGGGTACATCACTTCATCCGCCTCTCTTCTTACCCTGATGCACTCATCACTCTGGAACAGGAGGAATCTGGATCCATTGATTTGGTTTTAAATAATGCGTTGGACAGTTCTTTCCCTGATTTGAGTAGTTTCACCAATCTCCTTAGTTGTTTTCTTTGCTTGATGCAGGCCAATCATTTGATCTTTTTGTAACTGATTAATGTCCTTGTCTTCCGACATGGATGTTTAAGAAATGAGAAGCTAAACACCACATTCGGCCACCTAGTTAGGATGCCACCTGGGCGCCTCCCTAGGGAGGTGTTCCAGGCACGTCCAGCTGGGAAGAGACCAAGGGGTAGACCTAGGACCAGGTGGAGGGATCATATCTCTTCGCTGGCCTGGGAGCGCCTTGGGATCCCCCAGTCAGAGCTGGTTGATGTCGCCAGGGAAAAGAAAGTTTGGGGCTCTCTGCTGGAACTGCTACCCCCGAGACCCGACCACGGATAAGCGGGAGAAGATGGATGGATGGATGGAACACCACATCAGCTGGGGTTAAATAACTTGTTGCCAGCTGAAACATGTGAATCTCTACAGTAATTATCCAATGGAAGGCTCTTCCAGATTGGCTCAGTTAAATCCAGGTGGTGACTTTTTTTGGACGGGCAGTGTATGTACACCGTTTATAATTGTTATTATTACTGGATCTATCTCTAAGTTAGAACATTCAACTACTGTAACACATCTGTTCATAACTGTTATATAAACTTCCACTCTTACTACTGTTACCTGGCTGCTATCACACTACTTTCTACATGCTTTCATAGTACGAAAGGTGCATCAAACAATACATCAAAGTAAACAGGATGTCCCTGACTGATGATGCTCAGAGCTGATGGGGATCAAACCTGAGTGGGTTAGAGGTTGGAGCTGGGGCAGGAGGAGGAGGAGGTGGTGGGGGTGGAGCTGGGTGGGGGTTGGTAGCAGCCTGCAGCTTCGTCTGGAGCTCCTCGACTGGACACACAGTGGCAGCCCCGAGAAGAGAAAAGGAAACTGTGAAGAACAACTGCTGCTCTTCCTGCTTCTCATGGTCATGCTCTAACTGAGCTCCCTCTTCACTCTCTATTCTGCCTTGTCCTCTAAATCTACAGTGTAACGCCCCACAGTGCACCCCGTCCTTACACTTCCAAATAGGCATTCACCTGTAGAGCGCAGATCCTTGACCTCTACTTCAGCCTTGGAGCATTTCTCACTGTACTCCCTCTTCTCCTCCTCCACAAGCTCCAGTGTCCGCCTCAGTGCCGTCAGCTCCCTCTGAGCCTCACAGCTCCGCAGCCTGTCCTCCGCCTGCTGCACCTGACAATTAACACCACAACACACACGTGTCATCAACTAGCTTAGTGTTAACACAACAAACGTACACTACTACACGTATATGTATATATATAACCCCCCCCCCAACATAACAATATAATCACTCTCTGAAAACCACCCATGTTCAAAAGCATCTTGTCTTTAAAGGATCATCGACATTATTCAGCAAGAAACTGTAAATATGGACTGGTAATGATGCCAGGTTTGGTCCTCGGCACTGCTGAGGTGCCCCTAAGCAAGGCACCAAACCCTCAACTTTCTGAGGAGCCTAACCATTTGCAGCCCTCGCGCACTTTATTTGAAAGGAAATGTAACTTGTGTTTATTCTTAATAGGGCATTTAAACTGGGTTTTTCTGGCTAAATGTTTCTATTCTAGTAAAAGAGCAGCTCAGTGGTTTCTGATGAGGAGCATTGGGAAGCTGCCAGGTGACTTTCAGTCATCTGCCTCCCAACCCCAGTTCCTTAACCAGGGTTTGAATTGTTCCTCAAATGAAGGGTATGGCTCACCTCCACCCTGCACCGCAGAGAGCAGTGATCCCACTCAGCTCTAATTGTCTTCCATCAGTGCCAGAGGAGGGATGCCGCTGCTTTAATTGTTAATCTGGCAGTTCACATCCTCTAGTATTTACTGCTGCGGCCTGTGATCATTCACCAGGCGTTCCTACCCATTGTATTAAAGCAGCTAAATAACTCTGGTTCTGATGCCGATACAGAGAATTTAAGCCCAGACATAATTATCTTCTATTGAACTGTTTCAGTTGTTTTTAACCTCATCAAGTTTGGTTTACTGTGAGTTGCAAAGTGTTGCAAATACCTGCTGTAATGTGGAAGTTAAGCCTCACTATGACACGTCCACATTTGTCTCACAAATTACAAGTCAAAATGCACGAAGAGACAATGTTTTCTTCACCATTTCCTCACCAGGTCATCATGCCCAACCCAGAACCAAAGAAGTCAAAGCTATATGTGTGTGTGTGTGTGTGTGTGTGTGTGTGTGTGTGTGTGTGTTTCCACAGTGTGTGCAGAGTGTGTGTGTGTGTGTTCCACAGTGTGTGTGTTCCACAGTGTGTGCAGGGTGTGTGTGTGTGTGTGTGTGTGTGTGTGTTCCACAGTGTGTGTGTTCCACAGTGTGCGCAGGGTGTGTGTGTGTTCCACAGTGTGTGTGTTCCACAGGGTGTGTGTTCCACAGTGTATGCAGGGTGTGTGTGTGTTCCAGTGTGTGTGTTCCACAGTGTGTGTGTTCCACAGGGTGTGTGCTCCACAGTGTGTGTGTTCCACATGGTGTGTGTTCCACAGTGTATGCAGGGTGTGTGTGTGTTCCAGTGTGTGTGTTCCACAGGGTGTGTGTTCCACAGTGTATGCAGGGTGTGTGTGTGTGTTCCAGTGTGTGTGTTCCACAGGGTGTGTGTTCCACAATGTGTGTGTTCCACAGGGTGTGTGTTCCACAGGGTGTGTGTGTGTTCCACAGTGTGTGTGTTCCACAGGGTGTGTGTTCCACAGTGTGTGTGTTCCACATGGTGTGTGTTCCACAGTGTATGCAGGGTGTGTGTGTTCCACAGGGTGTGTGTTCCACAGTGTGTGTGTTCCACAGGGTGTGTGTTCCACAGTGTGTGTGTTCCACAGGGTGTGTGTGTGTTCCACAGTGTGTGTGTTCCACAGGGTGTGTGTGTGTTCCACAGTGTGTGTGTTCCACAGGGTGTGTGTTCCACAGTGTGTGTATTCCACAGGGTGTGTGTTCCACAGTGTGTGTGTTCCACAGGGTGTGTGTGTGTTCCACAGGGTGTGTGTTCCACGGGGTGTGTGTATGTGTTCCACAGGGTGTGTGTTCCACGGGGTGTGTGTGTGTGTGTTCCACAGGGTGTGTGTGTGTGTGTGTGTTTTACAGGGTGTGTGTTCCACAGTGTATGCAGGGTTCTCTCTCAGACCTGCTGCTGCAGCTCCAGCCTCTGTGTCTCCAGCTCCTTGCTCAGTTTGCCGACCTGGCTGAGGGCCTCCTGCAGAGCCTCACTGGGGGAGGAGCTCTGCATCAGGATCTGACTCTGTCTCTTCAGCTTCCTCTGCTCCACCAACATCTGAAGGGGGACCACGAGAGGATAGACAGGACACATTGTTGGGGACAAAACAGCATATGAACTCTTCATAGGAAGAATAAGAGAGGAATATAGCAGCTACTGTCAAATTGAATTTGACCTTAACCAGTAAAACTGCAATTTGAATCTAAGTTGGTCCAAAACTTCATCATTTTTATTTGATCCCATTAGACATTAACTTAACTAACGTTAACTCATGAGGCAGGGACAGACAGACAAACTGAACATGATGTGTTACCGCTCTGGCAAAGCCCTCTGCCTCTGTCTTCAGGTCCCTTTCCAGGTCCAGAGTGTCCTGTAGGGCCTCGTATTCCTCCACAGCAAACTGAGACACTGCACAAAGAGTTCCTCATTGGGTCGGTTATGCCTTATATCAGTGAAGCTACATGAAGTCCATATCAGTCTATGATGTTATCGGTATACCCTGGTATAACCAAGTGAGACGATGCTCATGATTAGGATCCATGTGATTATTACTGATAATGTTTCTTCAAAGTTTCCAAATGATATACTGAATGTGCAATGCCACCAACCTCTGTTATATTTCCCCAGGAGCTTCTTTTGCCGCACTGCCTCAGCAATTACAATGGTGTTATTATGTTTCTCTTTCAGCAACTGCATATAGAAAAAGGGACAGAGTAGAGAAACAAAACAGAGATTTTGTGAGTTCTGTTTTATAGTGAGAATGATATTGTTTAAATAAACAAGAACAAGACAAATAAGCAGGGGAGCAAAATGGCTAGCAGCTAAGTATGCCTGACTTGTAGTGAATGGGATAAGAACTCTGGTGTGGTCTTTTAAGAAAGCTGGACAAAAAGCAAAATGAAGAGGAAGAGTGAATGGTGCTCTGCCAAACGAACACAATGAAAGCCTGGCACTGAAGTTCAGACAAAGTCCTGAAAAAAAATCATGGTTAGGTTTCCTTATTTGTCAAGACGGAAGGAAAGGAAGAAGGAGGAGAGAGGTGGAGAAGGGAGGAAGAGAACAAGTATTTTGGTATAGTTTGTGTCTGCATCTATTATTGAACCCAAATAAACTGAAACTAAGCAGAGCTGTGAGCCGTCAGTGAGTAGGTAGCAACACAAGAAGACACACAGAAGCCGACACATAGTAATAATAATAATCCTTATATTTATTATAGCGCTTTATCAATGACTCTCAAAGCGCTTTACAAATACACATTAAGATATGTAATGGTCATCTACTGTGGACAATACCCACAGGAGCAAATTCGGGTGAAGTGTCTTGCCCAAGGACACAACGGCCTGACGCAGTGGGGCGGGAGCGGGTTTCGAACTGGAGTTCCCCAACGCCCCCTTGATCTGATGATCAAACGCACAGACCACTGCGCCACCCACCCTAATAGTAGTGTGAAGCTCCGAGGGGTCCCTGTCCCTCCTGGTATTTGGCATTGCCCTTCAGCATATGTTATGGCCTTTTAATGGCTGCTATAGCTGAAAGGCTTAGACATAATTAACTCCCTTAGACCTAACAACTAATATTACTGCCTTTTCATGTGACAAAACTGACATTCTGCAAGCTAAAGGGAGGAAGATACTGTAGCACAAAAAGGTCCTTATTTTGATGGGCAATGCAAAAACCTTACTGCCCTTCAGAGAGATGTCACTTTGCCAGGACAATCTGCAGCTGCACTGATACACTGTAGTGCCCTTCTGTCAATCAGCTGTTGATACTAACGAGACACAGGGATACAGGGCTGAAGTCATGCCGTGGTGATGAAATGTTGAAGATACCACACATCATTTCAAAAGAGATGGACAGTGTGCACTGAGTTTGGACATGTGATAGACTGAAAACCACAGCAAAGGAAGAGGAGACGCTTTCTCTTGTTGTAGTCTTGCCATTGACATACATTTATTATGAAGAAAAATGTATAGTGTTAGGACAGAAAAAGGCAAAACAAAAAAACTGACTTCTTCCCTGGTTTCCCTCAGTTGTTCTGTTACTGACTCCAGATCAGTGATGGCTTGTTGTTTCTCCTCACGTGTTAACTCCAACTCCAATTGAAGCTCTGAAACAAAGAAAACCAAAGCAATGTACACACATGTCATGCACACACTACTGGTTGTTTCCGGAGCTTTCTTCTCAACATGGTTCCTCTTGGAGAGGACACTGACAGCTCTCTTCTGGATGCCATCACTGTCCCCAAAACCAAATCAATCAATGAAAGGATCAGCCTTCAGCTTGATCAATCTGTTGTTACTGCCAAGGTGAGTGTGACTGGCTTTAATGTAATGTTGGGATTACTAGTTATATAATGAAAACAAAATACACAGCTGGGATTAAAGTACAAGATTTGTGATGCTTTTGTATTTTAAATATTTGAATATGTACTCCAGAACAGTGGTAAAAAGATGTTGAACACAACATATACTACAGGAGTCATGCATTCATTGATTTGTGATATGTGTTAGCAATACTAAAAGTAATGGATATTAATATACTGTAAAATAAAAAAACAAGCAGCACCAACATATGTATACGTATGTTATAATGCTGGTAATTCACTTATTGTGTTAACTGCATAACATGCTAGGATTGCTGTGCCCACGAGAGTTTAGTAACACCACTGTCTGAAATCCTTTCTGAAATGACACAGATTACATCTGTTACTACACAGCAGGACCAGGCTGAGACATTTATGAGAGTACTTAAGCAGAAAAAGGTCACTGACACCTACAGTTGTTTTTGGTGAGGGGTAGAGTGCACTTTGCTGAGAATAACATGTATTCTGATGGATAAAAGTCTCATAATAAAATAAAATGTTAAAGCAAGTCTGAGCAGACGAGCAGTTTTCACAATGCTGGGACTTTTATTGACCTCACCTTTGATGATAAAAAACAGCTGTTCCTGAATTATTCTCCCTTTAAACCTTTATATAGTTTAAGTGTACATGTGTACAATAAGAGTGTCCTATGTGTTGCCAGACAGGAAATGGATTTGACTAGCTGTCCATTAACATGAAATGATGAATGTTCAACATAATAAGCCCACAATCGTATTTCTGAATGTAATCATCTTCTGAATCAGAGTATATCATTTGCAAATGGCATGATTATCTCTCACTTATAATGCCAACAGCCTTGAACAACATGATGGGAAAAGCATCATGCAGAATGAATCCATTATTACCAGAGGTATAATTACTGATTGACTACAGGAACTAACCATGACATTTCCAAGAGACGGCTGGAGGAGAAGTATCCTGAACATACTCTTCAAAGTTACTGCTAACGTACTCTATGCACGTGCAAGCACTGCATACTTTTAATGTCATGCACTGTGGGAGATTTGACATTTGCTTTGAGTAATATATGAATTGAGGCTACTGTAATACAGCATAATGAGGAGTATTGCCCTTCAATCCAAATGATCAAATAATCCTTCAAATTGATGATCATTGATGGACTTATTTATTAATGATTGTTAGAACTTCATTGTGGAATATGATTTCAGATTTCATAGAGATATTCATTTAATCAGATGAAGATTTTAAGGCCCAAACTGTAAACTGATAAACATATACAAGTGACTGTATATGCCATTTCTGGGGGGGGGGGGAGACTTTTTTTTGCCATTGCTTGTAATTGAACTATTCATATCTTACACGGCTCTGTAACTTTTATTCATGTATTTTATACCTGTGTTATTCTACATTAGCTTGTTTTATGTTTATTGTATTCTTCGCTTTTTAATGACTGTTTTTAAATGTCATTTATAAAGTGATTCCGCTGCTCTATTTCTTAATGCTCTTAATGTTTTTCATTTTTGTAAAGCACTTTGAATTGCCTTGTGTTGAAAGGTTCTATATAAATAAATGTGCCTTGCAGGACTTCTAAAATACCCTCTAAAACCTTGAACTACTTCAACAACGCACACAACAGCGCACATCTTTTGGCTGTTTGTGGCTTGGGTCTGACTTGCTGGTAAATGTGTGTTTTTATATACAGTTCATCCTGGGCTGGAGACAGGTTGTACCTGAGATGTTGCTCTGGCACTGGGGGGAGGGGCAGAGAAGGCTGTCTGCATGTCCCTCCTCCTGCTCCTCCTCCTCTTGGTCCATGAGGTTTATCTCAGTGATGGTCTTTGGGCTGAGGTGGGGCAGCATCATCATGCTCTTCCTCTTCAGAGAGCGGTTCTGACGCTTCAACTGCAGTGTGGAGGCACAAAGAGAAACAAACACCTGTGATTCTCAGAGGCATTATATGGCACACTATTTAAAGAGCTACATGACATGTTTAATATCAGTCAAATAGTGTTCCATTGCTGTATGAAGCACTTTAGAAAAGTGTTAACTCTTTAAATGTCAGTCCCTCTGCTTCTTCCCGGCAGGAATCTTTCTTATCCCTCCCCCCTCTGTGTCTGTGCTTGATTACAGGAGTGGGATTTGGTTTGCAGGTGCCAGGCGGTTGTCAATCCCAATCAGCTGGGCTTTAAATACTGGGCTCCAACTCCCCCAAGCCATCAGGTCGTAGACTCTGCTACACAGCTAGTTGGTCATGTTCTTGCCTATTTTTTGATATTCCAGTTGTTTATCCAGGTCTCTAATACCTGTTCCATGTTTCTGCAGTCATCCTGCCTGACTCCTTTTTCTGTCCCCTCCTGGAAAACTCTCTGGATTCCTGCCCCCGTACTTCACCTGGATCACACTCTGGACCATTCAAATTTAAATACAACATCAGTAATCCTGTCAGCAAATTACAATACACATATCTCTTACTTGGAAGCAAATCCCGATTTTTGAATTGTTAAATCAATCCATAAGCTATGCTTCAGCCCTCACGCTTCTACTAATTTTGTTCATTTGTGTGTATGAATTATACGTTTTTGTTTTTGTATGATTTTAGTAGAATACATTTTTTTTTTTTTTTAAATATATGGATGTAGTTTCCAGACTTTTTTCCACTCATGCCTGAGGTCATATATCACCATATTACCGGTCATAGCAGCATTCCCTGTGTATCCTCTGTGATAAGGTTATTGGAGACTTGTATCATGCCAGCTATTCATCCGAGCTACAGGGTAACTTGGTGAGGGTCTGTGTCAGTTTCTCGTCATCTCCTCACTGAGGTCGCACAGGGGTCTGTCCTGGGTCCCCTCCTCTTCTCTCTGGACACAAACTGTCTTGGCTCTCTCATTCTCTCATGGCTTCTCCTATCATAGCTATACAGATGACACACAACTGATTCTGTCTTTACCCCGGTCTGAAACACAGGTGGTCGCACTCATCTCTGCTTGTCTGCTTGCTCACCACCTGAAGCTCAACCTAAAGAACACCTAACTGCTCTTCATCCCAGGTAAGGACTCTCCCATCCATGAGCTGTCCATCAACATTGGCACCTCTGTTGTTTCCCCGACACAGACTGCAAGGAACCTGGGCGTGGCCCTGGACCACCAGCTGAACTTCACTGCTAACATTGCTGCTACATCCCGATCCTGCAGATACACACTCTATAACATCAGGAGGATACGTCCCCTACTGTCCCCTTCTGTCCCCTTCTGTCCCCTACTGTCCCAGGAGGCAACGCAGGTCCTGGTCCAGGCTCTGGTCATCTCGCGCCTGGACTACTGCAACGCCCTCCCGGCTGGTCTACCTGCAAACACCATCAGGTCTTCAACCTCCCCCAGTTCTCCAACACTACACCACTCCTTCACTCCCTCCACTGGCTGTCAGTGGATGCAAGAATCTGCTTCAAGACCCTGGTGCTGGCCTACCGTGCTGTGAAGGGATCAGCCCCTTCCTTCATCCAGGCCTTGGTTAAACCATACACTCCAGCACGTGCACCCCTTATACCGAAGCAAATTCCTTGTATGTGTAAACCTACAGGTAATGAAGCTGATTCTAATTCTGAACTCTCTGCAGAAACTGTCTTGGAAGGAAGAAGGAATGATTTTGGAGAGACAACTTTAGTGTTTGATCAGCTGACCTATGGAACCTCTTGCGACTTGACCTAAAACTGTTTTAACTAACAGTTTGTTGTTCTGTATGTTTGTATTTATATCTTAACATGTTTACTTATTGTTGGTTCATGCATGGCATTACATTACATTACATTGCATTTAGCTGACGCTTTTATCCAAAGCGACTTACAATAAGTACATTCGACCAGGAAGACACAACCTTGAAGAAAACAGAATCATATAAGTACATCAGGTTTCATAGAGCCAAACATTTCAAGTGCTACTCCACTGGCTTTAGGTAAGCCAGTCCTTTATTAGTATAAAAGTGCTTCGTTAATAGTTCTAACGCTCGAAGTGGAGTCGAAAGAGATGAGTTTTCAGTTTGCGCCGGAAGATGTGCAAGCTATCTGCCGTCCTGATGTCAATGGCGAGCTCATTCCACCATCTTGGAGCCAGGACAGCAAGCCCACGTGTTTTCGCCGATGGGAACTTGGGTCCCCCTCGCAGCGAGGGCGCAACGAGTCGTTTGGCTGATGCAGAGCGTAGTGCACGCGCTGGGGTGTACGGTTTAACCATGTCCTGGATGTAGGAAGGGCCAGATCCATTCGCAGCACGGTAAGCAAGTACCAGTGTCTTGAAGTGGATTCTAGCAGTTACCGGAAGCCAGTGAAGGGAGCGGAGGAGCGGAGTGGTGTGGGAGAATTTAGGAAGGTTGAAGACCAGACGAGCCGCTGCATTCTGGGTGAGCTGCAGAGGTCGGATGGAACATGCAGGTAGACCAGCCAGGAGGGAGTTGCAGTAGTCTAGGCGTGAGATGACGAGAGCCTGGACCAGAACCTGAGTCGCTTTCTGAGTCAGCTGGGGACGTATCTTCCTGATGTTGTAAAGCGTGTATCTGCAGCAACGGGTTGTAGCAGCGATGTTTGCAGTGAAGGACAGGTTGTTATCTAGGGTCACACCCAGATTCCTTGCAGTCTGAGTCGGGGAAACAACTGAGGTGCCGATGTTGATTGTTAGGTCAAGAGTGGGACAATCTTTTCCCGGGAGGAAGAGCAGCTCAGTCTTGTCAAGGTTGAGCTTGAGGTGGTGAGCAGACATCCACTGAGAGATGTCAGCTAGACAAGCAGAGATGCGTGCAACGACCTGGGTCTCTGAGCGGGGAAAGGACAGAATTAATTGGGTGTCATCAGCGTAGCAGTGGTAAGAAAAACCATGCGGGCTAATGACTGATCCGAGCGAGTTTGTGTACACGGAGAAGAGGAGGGGACCAAGAACAGAGCCCTGAGGGACCCCCGTAGTTAATTGAAAAGGGTCGGACTCAGACCCTCTCCAAGTCACCCTGTAGGTACGGTCTTTGAGGTATGAGGTGAGGAGGGAAAGTGCAGAGCCTGAAACTCCAAGTTTTTGGAGAGTGCGAAGGAGGATCTGATGATTCACCGTGTCGAATGCAGCAGACAGGTCCAATAGGATGATGACAGAGGAGAGGGATGCAGTTTTGGCAGTGTGCAGTTCCTCCGTGACAGCAATGAGAGCAGTTTCTGTGGAGTGACCTGCCTTGAAACCAGACTGGTGCGGATCCAGAAGGTTGTTCTGATTGAGATAACAGGAGAGTTGTTTAAAGACAGCGCGTTCAAGTGATTTAGACAGGAACGGGAGGAGAGAGACAGGCCTGTAGTTTATAACATCAGACGGGTTGAGAGTGGGTTTCTTTAGGAGAGGGTTTACTCTTGCCTCCTTGAGACTGTTTGGAAAGTGACCAGAAGTTAGAGAAGTGTTGATGAAATGGGTGAGAAACGGTAGAATATCAGGAGCGATAGTCTGAAGGAGGTTTGAAGGGATAGGGTCCAGAGGACAGGTGGTAGGGCGGGCAGAGGTAATGAGGGTAAGAACCTCACTTGGAGAGAGAGGGGAAAAGGAGGTAAGTGTGTTGGTGGAAGGAGGGTCTGGTGACCCAGCGGTGAGTAAAGGTGAGTCAGAAAAAGAAGAGCGAATATCATCAACCTTTTTTTCAAAGTGGGTAACAAAGTCGCTTGACAGAAGTGAGAAGGGGGGAGGAGCTTTTGGAGGGTCCAAGAGGGTGGAGAAGATGGAAAATAGTTTTTTAGGATTGGAATAGGAAGATTGGATCTTATCTTGAAAGAAAGTGCTTTTTGCCTGAGAGATCGAAGCAGAGAAAGAGGAGAGGAGAGCTTGGTAGGTTAGGAGGTCGTCACGGTGTTTGGATTTCCACCATTTCCGCTCTGCTGCCCTAAGGACGGTTCTATTAGCACGCAGTGCATCATTTAGCCAGGGAGCAGGAGGGGACTGACGAGCCTGCCGAGATGTGAGAGGACAGAGCGAGTCCAGAGTGGATGAGAGAGTAGAGAGGAGAGTTTCTGCAGCAGAGTTTGGAGGCAGGAGATGGAACGAGTCCGAGGAAGGGAGGGCTGAGAGCACCGACGAGGCAAAGGTAGGGGGGGAGAGGGAGCGAAGGTTACGGCGGACAAGTGCAGGATGGGAAGAGATTAGTTTGTTATGTTTGGAAAGGGATAGAGAGAATGAAATGAAGAAGTGATCGGATGTGTGGAGCGGGTTTACAGAGAGGTTAGAAGTAGAGCAGTTCCTTGAGAATATGAGATCAAGGACATTGCCAGCTTTATGAGTCGGTGGGGACGGAGACAGTGAGAAAGCAAAGGCGGTTAACAGAGATGTTAGTTCGTCTATCTTCCCCGTCTGGAGGTTAAAGTCTCCGAGAAGTACAGCGGGAGGGCCAGTTTCAGGGATGAGTGAGAGGAGATTATCTAATTCCTCCAAGAAGTCCCCCAAGGCGCCTGGTGGACGGTAGAGAACAACAATGGTTAACTGTATAGGATGGGTTACTGTGACGGCATGGAATTCAAAGGTGGAAGGAGTGAAGTTAGGTAGCTTGAAGAGGGAAAAGCTCCATTTGGGAGATAGCAGGAGACCAGTGCCACCTCCTCTGCCAGTGGGTCTGGGTGTATGGGAGAAGGAATATGCAGTGGAGAGAGCTGCTGGGGTGGATGTGTTGGATGGAGTAATCCAGGTCTCAGTGAGAGCAAGGAAATCCAGAGACTGCAGGGAGGCGTAGCCAGAGATGAAGTCAGCCTTAGGAACAGCTGACTGGCAGTTCCACAGGCCACCTGAAACTAGATGTTGGATCTCAGTGGAGCACGTGGGATAGACGAGAGCAGGCCGGTTATATCGATTAGGAGATACACGGGGCCAGTGATAATTGCGAGAAGACACATGAACAGGAATGGAGAAAATACACATGATTATAGCATGAGGGGCTAGAAAACTAAAGAAAAGATAAATAAGACACCAGCTCAATCAGAGTAGGATTTGCCTCCTCTTTGCCTCCCTCGTGACTCCCGCAGGACTCCAATGTCTTTGTCAGTCTTACTCCCGCAGGACTCCAATGTCTTTGTCAGTCTTCGGCTGTCTGACGCTGAAGCTGACGCTCCAGGAAAGAGCTACCCAAAAATGGACGCCTGATTGCTCAGTTCACACAGCTGTAGGGCCACGGCCCTCTAATTAGTTAACTATCTACAGCTGATGGGCGACAATAGACTGGCCGTGCCTATATTAATGCAGGCTTGAGTGCTGAGACCTGTAAAGCAGGTTTCGCCTGAGCAGATCTGAGATTTAAAATCTCTCAAACGCGATTTAGCCGTTAAAGCTACAATAACAATTTATACAGAGTCGAATAAATGAAACAGAGAAGTCTAATTAAACAAGAATATAACTTACAGTGGTTGCTGCGTCAATAGGTAATGTCGTTACCGGGTCCAGATGCACACTGAATATGAAATATGAAAGTCTATGAAAGTCTCCCTCAATTGGGCGGTCCATAGGGACTTGGCTTGGCAACTGGAAGGTCACCAGTTCAAGTACCGGCAAGACCAAGTGCTACGAGGTGTCCCTGAGCAAGGCACTGTTCCCTACACTGCTTCCCGGGCGCCGTTCATAACGGCATCCCACTGCTCCTAACACTAGGATGGGTCAAATGCAGAGAAACCATTTCATTACTATGAATATATACAATTTTTACAGGCTCCCACGACCTGTTAGCATCTGGCATCTGTTAGCATCTAGCTCTCCTGCTTACAAACATGTAGCCATCCCTGCTTATACAAGTAGTAGTTTTAGTTTGTCTGCGATCTGCGGAGGCCTACTCCCACCTGTCGAGTACGGCTGTACTGAGGTGTTCTTCCCCCGGAGACGGAGCGAAGAGACGGAGCGGCTCCACCTGTTGCTGCCTGCGATCTGCGATCTACGGAGGCCTGCTCGTCGCGAAGAGACGGAGCAGCTCCACCTGTTGCTGCCTGCGATCTGCGATCTACGGAGGCCTGCTCCCACCTGTAAAGTACGGCTGTATTGGAGAGGTTTTTACCCCGGAGTCGTCGCGGAGAGACGGAGTGGATCCACGCTTCGGGCTTGGCCTGCTTCCACCGGGCGTGTGTTGCTGTGCGGAGGAGGATTTTACCACGGCTGGGGCCTGCTTTCCACCTGTCCTGGTTCTGCTGTTGCAGAGGCCTGCTTTCACCCCGGGGATACCACGGAGGGACCGGAGCACTTCCACGCTGCTACTTTCACCAGTCCTTTGCTGCTGTGCTGATTTGCCCCAGGAACATCGCGGATACTGTGTGCTGGTCTGGGAAAATGGCCCGTATCGGGATTCTGCTGTGCCTGTTAACTATATTGGACAATGAGAAGATCTCTAGTCATTCTGAGAAGTCTACTGGATTCAGGTCTGTTCTGCCACCCGCAGTGGGCATCCCCTGAAAAGGTTCGGATGTGTTGCACAAACAATTACCGGTTGCCTTGTCACAGACAATCTGCTCGACAAAATATGTTTGTCTTTTTAGTTTTCCTGCGATGATGGTTCTTCAGGACTGCTTCTTAAGCTCAAATCACACTCTCACAGACTTTTCCGGTGTTTCTAAAGTAGATGACAATGTATGTGTGTCGATTAAAAGGAAAAGATGCCTGGTTTTTTTGTTGCTATTACTGTCAGGAAATGTACAACCTAACCCTGGTCCGCCCAGTAGTAGTAGTCAGATCGCTACTCCTGCTGATTTTAAAGCTAGGTCTGGGTTGGGTTTCATCCATTTGAATGTGCGCAGTCTGTTAGGTAAACTAGATTTTGTCCGGATTTGGGCGAGCTCGACTGACGCTGACGTCATTGTTTTATCAGAAACATGGCTAAATAAATCTATTTTGGCCTCTGACATTGCCTTAAATCTGGGGTGCCCAACCGTTTTTGAACCGAGAGCTACTTTTAAAGTTGCCAGTCTGCCGAGATCTACCAGTCCAAATAGAGAGGCATAGCCATTACTTACAGCCTACTGCCAGGTAAATACACACTTCTACTTGTATAAAACTGACCTTTGTACGATTAATACTTCATAAAATACTGCAGATCCTTTATTTTACCTCTTTCTAATCTACATAAATACAAGTATTTAACTGAAGTTACACAACAGTGTTGTTGATACAGAGTTGGAGTTTATTTACGTGTCACATAGTGGGTAATGTTTTCAAGAAACATTGAACAGTGCTGCCACATATGACACAGGAAAAAGAGAAAATACTCTGAACCCTTTCTTTGCCATTATATAAAAATAGTGTTGCTACAAAAGTATAAATGAGGCTTACTAATAAGACAACTCAGATCTGAAGCTACACAGGAATCTGCTGCCAAAGTGCAATACAAAAGACAAAATTAATAGAATCAAACCCTTTTTTTTTTGTATTTTAGTAGATTATAAAAATAAATGCCTTTAAAATAGGATGCAAGCAACACTAGTTTCTTAACCTGAATTGATAATAGACTATAATCAATTTAAGTTTGAATTCTTATACCATTTTGTACAATAATTATAATGAATAAGTTCAAACAAACTAAAACTTACAGCTGATTAATAACGGTATCTAACTTGAGTTTTTATTATATCAAAAACTTGTTGAAATGCTACTGTTATTTTGACTGTCCCCCAAAAGCGCGTCGGCAGCATCCAGGAATGCTTCTTTCACAACTTCGCCGTCTTTGAAAGACTTCATGTGTTTCGCAAGAACGTGACTGACACGATAAGATGCTATGGTAGCAGCCTTGCTCTTGTTGTTGGGCCTGGTAGAAATGGACTGCTGTGCATTTAGCTGTCCTCTCAGGCCCCTCCCCTTTTGAGAGCGTAGGGCAGAATTAGGAGGGAATTCCGTCTCGTAGCATTTGTGCACTGTTTTGAAATGCCGCTCCTAAATGACCCTTCTTCGATAAAGCCACGCTCGCATTGTAGATGAGACAGATGGACTTTGAATTGGAATAGATACAAAAATAATCATCCTCCCACTCGGAGTGAAAATTATATATTTTGCCATAATTGCGGTCTTGTGTGTGTGCGGACTGTCACTCCTGTTGACACGGACAACCTCAGCGAAATAGTGCCCACTGCCCACCAGCCACGCCCCAACCCATGGGGTCACGCCGGACAATCACAAAGCTTTGATGCGTCGGTTCAAGTGCATTATTCTGGCACAGGAAGATTATGTTATAGGACATTAACGATAAAACAGAATATTGTTGTTTTAGACACATCTCGCGATCGACTGGTTGGGCACCCCTGCCTTAAATGGTTATAATGTGTATCGTTCCGACCGGCCTAATAAAGGTGGTGGCGTTGCCATTTATGTTAAGAATAAGTTCAGTGTAACCACATTAGTTTCCAAATCTATCAGTAAGCAATTCGAATTTTTCGCCTTAAATATAGAAGTGGCAAAGGGGCAACAGGTCATGGTGGTGGGCTGTTACAGACCCCCCTCAGCTGTCAAGGACTCCTTGTCTTCGCTAGCAAATCTTTTATCGCAGCTAGACTACAAGGAAATAGTGCTACTTGGAGATTTTAACTGGGACTGGTTAACTGCAGTATCAGAGGATTTTAAAATCCTTTGTATCTCTTTAAATGTTACTCAGATTGTTGACAGTCCTACTCGCCTTAACATTAAGTCCCCTAATAAATCCTCCATAATTGATCTCATTCTAACTAATGTTCCCCATAAATATTCATCTGTGGGAGTATTTGCAAATGATCTGAGCGATCACTGTGTTGTAGCCACAATTAGGGACACTGAGGTCCAAAAGGTTAAACCTCGTATTATCATTAAGAGAGACATAAAACATTTTGTGGAGCAGGGTTTTGTTCATTATATGTTTGATTGGGGAAAAATCGATCTGTGTGCTGATGTAGAAACTGCATGGTCTTATTTGTATCTTGGTTTTATGGAGATCATTGATAGACATGCACCCCTGCGTAAATTTAGAGTAAAGGGACGAGACAATCCTTGGTTTTCTGCTGAACTGTCTAGTCTCCTTCATGAGAGAAACAAGGCCTGGGCAAAGGCTAGGCAATCAGGCTCAGAGGTAGAATGGCTGCGTTTTAGGCAGCTAAGAAATAGCTTCACTTCAAAAGTCAAAAGTGCTAAGTCGAAGTACTATTTGTCAGTTACCACAGAAAACCTAAATAATCCTCGGACATTTTGGAAAGCCATAAAATCGATTTCCACCGGTGAAATCCGTAATGAGCTACCTCCTTGCCTTACCACAGCATCTGGCACTATATCGGACAGGGCCACTATGTTAAATTGCTTTAATAAGCATTTTGTGTCCTGTGGCTCTCTGTTTGATTCTGTTTCTAACTCTGCTTCTGTGAACACCCCAATCAGTGACTCTTAACAATGTGGTCTGGAAAACCCTTTCAGTTTTACTCCTTTTACTGTTAATGTTGTTCATGAAGCCTTAACCAAGTTAGATCCTAAGACACCGGCCCGGTGGTCCTCGTCCTTCGGCCCAGCAGCAGCCTGGTCCTCCTTCAGTTACCCAGCAGCAGCAGCCCCGTCCTGCAGCCCAGCAGAAAACGGTTCAAGTGCATTATTCTGGCACAGGAAGATTATTTTATAGGACATTAACGATAAAACAGAATATTGTTGTTCTATTTTTAGACACATCTCGCGATCGACTGGGAATCTCCTCGCGATCGACCGGTCGATCGCGATCGACTGGTTGGGCACCCCTGACCTACGGGAAACAGCGATGGGGTCGGGTGCGCTGCCAGAAGGGTGGCAGTGAAAGCAGAGGGTCTCGACGGACCAGACCCGGGCAACAGAAGCTGGCTTTGGGGACGTGGAATGCCACCTCTCTGGGGGGGAAGGAGCCGGAGCTTGTGCGGGAGGTGGAGCGTTACCAGTTGGATCTGGTTGGGCTCACCTCTACGCACAGCGTCGGCTCTGGAACCTTACTTCTGGATAGGGGTTGGACTCTATTCTTCTCCGGAGTTGCTCAAGGTGTGAGGCGCCGGGCGGGTGTGGGGATACTCACAAATCCCCAGTTGTGTGCTTCGTTGTTGGATTTTACCCCAGTGGACGAGAGGGTCGCCTCCCTACGCCTGCGGGTTATGGGGGGGAAAACTCTGCTTATGCACCAAACAGCAGTTCAGAGTATACGGCCTTCTTGGAGACCCTGGAAAGAGTCCTGTATGGGGCTCCTGAAGGGGACTCTTTAATCTTGCTGGGAGATTTCAACGCACATGTGGGCAATGATGGAGACACTTGGAGGGGCGTGATTGGGAGGAACGGCCCCCCTGATCTGAACCGGAGTGGTGGTTTGTTACTGGACTTCTGTGCTAGTCATGGATTGGCCATAACAAACACCATGTTCGAACATAAGGATGCTCATAAGTGTACGTGGTATCAGAGCACCCTAGGCAGAAGGTCCATGATCGATTTCGTTATCGTATCATCGGACCTGAGGCCGTATGTTTTGGACACTCGGATAAAGAGAGGGGCGGAGTTGTCAACTGATCACCATCTGGTGGTGAGTTGGGTCGAGTGGCGGGGGAAGCCTCTGGATAGACCTGGTAAGCCCAAACGTGTAGTTCGGGTGAACTGGGAACGTCTGGAGGAGGCCCAAGTTCAGGAGGCCTTCAACTCACACCTCCGGCGGAGCTTTTCGGGCATTCCTGTGGAGGTTGGGGACATTGAACCAGAGTGGTCGGTGTTCAAAGCCTCTATTGCCGAAGCCGCGGCGGGGAGCTGTGGTCTCAAGGTCTTAGGTGCCTCAAGGGGCGGTAACCCTCAAACCTCCTGGTGGACACCGGTGGTCAGGGAAGCCGTCCGACTGAAGAAGGAGGCCTTCAGGGATTTGTTATCCCGGGGGACTCCCGAAGCAGTTGCAAGGTACCGACAGGCCCGAAGGGCAGCAGCCTCAGCCGTGGCAGAGGCAAAGCAGCGGGTGTGGGAGAAGTTCGGAGAAGACATGGAGAAGGACTTTCGGGCGGCACCAAAGTTGTTCTGGAAAACTATCCGACACCTCAGGAGGGGGAAGCAGGGAACCGTACTGTACTGTATACAGTAAGGATGGGACGTTGTTGACCTTATTCAGACTCAGCTCGCTGAGTTTAAGCTTCTTTTAAATGTTGATAAAACCAAGGTAATGCTTTTTTCAAAAGCTAAAAAGACACCAGAGCCTGTTTTAGATATTGTTACTGCAAGGACAAGTACTTGAAGTGGTTACCTGTTATAAATACCTAGATATCTGGCTTGATGATTGTCTTACTTTTAAACTTCATGTCAATAACCTGCTGAAAAAGCTGAGGGTTAGACTAGGTTTCTTTTTCAGAAACAAGTCCTGTTTCTCACTTGAGGCCAGGAAAAGGCTCTGTGACCTTTTTACTTTTTTTTTTTTTTAGAAAACTTTATTTTATATTATTTGGGCAATACATGATATACACAAGTTACATTAATAATACACATAAAACACAATGAATAAATATATAAATAACATAAAGAGAGCACGTTTATATTCCAATGAGACTCAGTTCGGTCACAGACTCAAAATGCCCCATGGCTGAGTCTGGGATTTGTCCAGGGTTTTTCTTCTCCTTAGTTCAGTAAGTATTTGTTTCACGATGGTGCCACTGTTTATGATCGTCTGATTTAGTCCCATTTTGCACCTTGTTTTCCAGATTTTCATACATGTGATACAAATTACCAGCTGAAAAAGGTCCCTGTGTTTTTTGTCCATCCCCTCACCCAGAATACAATACATGATTGAGACATATTCTACATTGAAGTCTAACCCGATGCCCCGTAGGAGCGACCACACCTCCTGGGCTCTGTAGCGTCCATGAATAATTGTAACTTATTTTTTGCCTCAGCGGCAGTATAAATATTAATAAGTCGATATTTTTCATTTTTATAAAAGCAATCCACCATAAGCAGCCTTCCTGGGATTATGTCCCTTCTTCTAATAATAGTGATGTCTTTTTCTTTAAAGAAAATGCCAACTCCGTCAGCTCTACTCTCTCCGATGGATATAATACTTTTGCCTTTATGCCACCGTTTACACACATCATCAACATCACTGGTGGTATTCAGTCTAAGTTACTGCGTAAAGAGGAAGTCATAATTAGTGTCTAATAAATATTTAATGTTCCTCTCTCGAAAGTCTTTAGACTGAACACCACGTACATTCCAGGTAGCGACATTTAAGAAGCTCATATTGGTTTATAAAATGAATCACTATGGTGTATCTACATTTGCCCGTTTTTCATTTTGGTTCAAGTTTCTACTTGCAGGTCTCTTTTTTGAGACCTCAGACGGGGCTTCCCCCTGAGTCTCACTCGGGGGTTCTGGAAATTCCGGAGTTGGTGAAAAATACCCCGAGTTGCTTTCAGGGGGCGAGTAGAGGGGTATGCTGACTCGCTGACCAGCTGTAAGGCTGTCAGGGCTGGAGTCAGATCCTGGGCTTTCGCTCACACTCTCATAATATTTATCATCTTCAATCTCATTCTCAGAGCTGTACTCGCTCTCTACATCACTATCAATAGTTAATCTACCCTCACCTGACTGGGATGGAGAATCGTCTTCAGGAGTTGAAGGCTGTTGATCTCCAGGGAGAGGGGGAGCCTTGCTGGCAGGACGACGACCAGGCTGCTGCTGGGCTGCTGGGTGAGAACCAGGACGACGATCAAGCTGCTGCTGGGCTGCTGGGTGTGGACCAGGACCAGGACCAGGCTGCTGCTGGGCTGAAGAACTAGGACCAGGCCGCTGCTGGGCTGAAGGATCAGGACCAGGCTGCTGCTGGGCTGAAGGACGAGGACCAGGCTGCTGCTGGGCTGAAGGACGAGGACGGGGCTGCTGCTGGGTGACTGAAGGACGGGGCTGCTGCTGGGTGACTGAAGGAGGACCAGGCTGCTGCTGGGTGACTGAAGGAGGACCAGGCTGCTGCTGGGTGGCTGGAGGGAGTACAGGACCAGATTTCTGCTGGGCTGCAGGACGGGGCTGATGCTGCTGGGTAACTGAAGGAGGACCAGGCTGCTGCTGGGCCGAAGGACGAGGAGCAGGCTGCTGCTGCTGGGTAACTGAAGGAGGACCAGGCTGCTGCTGGGCCGAAGGACGAGGACCAGGCTGCTGCTGCTGGGTGACTGAAGGAGGACCAGGCTACTGCTGGGCTGCAGGACGGGGCTGCTGCTGCTGGGTGACTGAAGGAGAACCAGGCTGCTGCTGGGTTTTTGCCTTGTTTACATAAGAAGATGGGCAGTTGAAGAAGGTGTGCCCAATCTTTCCACACAGGTTGCAGAGACTGTCTGAATTGCAATCTTTAGCCTTGTGGCCCAGTTCATTGCATCTCCAACATTTCACTGTGGTGCATTTTCTGACCTGATGGTCAGCTGAGTTGCAGATGAAACAGGTGACGGATTGCCCTGGATAAATTATTCTCCCATTATAGGGGCCGAGAGATATCGAATTTGGGAGATTTTGGATCTCACCATCACTGTTTCTGTTCATCTTCATTTTGTATTTTCTCGCTCCATACCATATCCCAAATGTATCTATTGGTTTGTATTTGCTGATTATATCTCCATATCTCTTCAAATAGGTCTCAACATCATGGTCTGGAATACGGCCAGTCCAGAATTTAACAATGATGTTTGAGATATCCATTTGAATGGAAGATTCGAAAGTCCAGTCTTTCCACTTGGGATCTGAAGTTTTAGTTGTGAGAACATCAAGGAAACGTCTCAGAGGAGCTTCTAGCAAAAAGCAGTGCTGTTTGGCAGTGCAATGAAGGAATACACATCATTTGTATTGATCCAGCAGGTATCAAATAATAGTGATTCTCCAACATATTCACGACTTGGGGGTTCTCCTGAGCCTGTGAAGTTCAGGCGAACACAAAACTGTCCAAATTTTGAAGCAAAAGATGGCACGCTTCCAGGAAGAGACATTTTCTTATATATATTTTTTGTATTTTTTTCCACCCTTTTTCACCTCCTTCCTTTCCTCTTCCAATCATTTTCGAGTCTGTTGGAACAGGTCGTTCAGAACGAATCATCAAACGATCAACTATAGTTGGAATAATGTTTACATTTTCTATCAGATTATTCTTCGACATTTAAGAAGAAAATTCCTCCTTTCCCTCTTCCTCTCATTTCCGGGTCTCGCTATGTCGGCTCGTTCAAATGTCCTCCTTTTCCCCTTCCAGACATAATTGCTTAGAAGTGTGACCTTTTTACCTGTGCTGGACTATGGTGATTTGTTGTTTATGAATGCACCTGCCTATTGCCTGAACAAGTTAGATGCCGCCTATCACAGCGCACTGAGATTTGTCACAGATTGTAAAGCACTGACTCATCACTGTACCCTGTATACCAAGGCAGGTCTGCCATCACTTACTGTAAAGAGGCTCAGTCATTGGTACACGTTTATTTATAAAGCTTTGTTGGGTAAACTCCCGTATTATATCTGCTCTCTGATCACACAGAGAGTTGCAAGCAGCTATTGTCTGAGATCGCAGGATGTAGTATTGTTAGATGTGCCAAGAGCAAGGACTGTCTTACAGTAGGTAAGACAGCTTTTATGTGCACAGCTCCATTTGCTTGGAACAATCTTCAGCAAGAATTGAAACTGAGCAATCTCATTCCTCTGCATGTTTTTAAAGCTAGGCTAAATGAAATGCTCGTTGATACTATGGGCACTTGTAAATGTCTAACTATGTAAATGTATCCTGTAAATATAATATATGATGTCCTTTATTGTTTTATGTTTCATGTGGAACCTATATGCTGCAGGTCTCCCTTGAAAAAGAGATCTATGATCTCAATGGGACCAATCTGGTTAAATAAAGGTTTGAAATGAAATGAAATGAAATTACATAGAACCTATACTGTGTAATGACAATAAAAGTGCAAAAAAAAATTCGGAGTCTTAAGGGTTTTAGGTGTTTGCACATTCACTCATGCCTGACTGAGTAGTAATCCAACATACTGTATCTTACAAAAGCCACTTTTCTAATACATGCAGATACACATGGTTGTGTTTCGTCCTGCACATGTGTAGAGTGACAGTGTGCTGCAGTGCAGGTGCACTTTGTTGTCTAGCTGCTGGAAAAGATCTGACATCTCAGCTTTCTCCTCAGGGTTTAAAGTTCAACCATCTTTTTTTTCAATTTGAGCCCTGAGCCAAACTCCATGTCCATCTTTTAACAGAGGAACCTCAGAGCCTAACTGTAGCCTACACTCTGTTTCTTTCAAAAACTGTATAAGGAATAAGCGTTGTTGAAAACAGAAACCCACAATGAAATCACATTTAAAAGTCTAGAACTTTAAATAAAAAGCCTAGTATAAAGTAGCGCTTGTAAAATTCATGTTATTCATTAGTTACTATATATATTTAATATATAGTATTTCATATTGTATAATGACATTTTGAAAAGACAGATGAACGACTGATCATTTGACAGCTTTCTGAATGTGTTGGACATGATACATTTGCAAAGGTAGTACAAACACTCACATGGTAACATTAAACTGTTCAAAGATTAGACTCCTTTGAATGGAAAATAATTGCATAGATATTACGCGGACCATTAGTATAAATAGTTTGAGTGAAGAGGATGAATACTCAGCATACCTCAGCACAGATTCCATTGTGCAGCCACATGAACAACGTATGGCATATCTCGCACATTGTCCCTAATAGATGACATGAGTCCTATGAAAACAGAGCCTGCATCTTACAGCGCTTTCATTTCTCAAATCTGCATAAAACGACAAGTGTGCTTTGTATTTAGCTGGTGGAAAACCGGCAAATAAATAAGGAAGCGGAGCGACAGACAGATGAGATGTTGTTGATTTGCTCTTTTCTTTGGCCCTGCAATCAGGCAAAATGACAGGACGCATGCAAAGCAATGATAAGGTGTGAAAAAAAGGCGCACAAGCAGACCCCAAATAAGGCAGCAAACATCTCTCTTTTCGATGTAATCACAGTTTTTTGATGCTACATGTATTTGCATCTAGCATTTCTGTGTCATCATCACTTCTAACACGTATTCTTAAGTGGTGTTGCCTTGGAAATGATTTGCAGATTGATCATTTTTACATGAAGCATACACACTTAACTTCCTTGATGGCCAATCCATTTCTTAAAGTTCAATCATTGGGTGGCCATAAGGAGAGCATCACTAAGCAAAACCTGAATGAAGCCTGAGGAAGGAGATGGGTGCCAATTATGCAGAAGAAGAGAAGAGAAAGAAAAGTGCCTGGAGAGGAGACAAAAAGAGAGATGGAAAAGGCGCACCATTAAAGAAACATTTATTAATGGCATCCTGGTGGGAGCAGATTGCAGCAATTCCATCTTTTGATGATGCCCTTCAGGCTGCATCTTTTTTTCTGAAATGCAATCAACAATACATAACATGGAATCACATTCTTTTGGTAATAATCTACAATTCGAAAGAGATGTACATAAAAAATTACATACTCAGACAAATCAAGGATGACATAGCATCAGGCTAGAACTTTCAGGAGGTCACTGTTAAAAAGTCACAGCCCCTTCACCGTCTGATTTGACTGGTTGCAAATAGCTAACTCCCTCCAATTGCCTTTTAAATTTAAATGTCGAGGAGTTAAGAAATTGCTTCTTTGAAGATTTGTCTTGGGAACATTTGATATGCGCAATTACCATCATAAGGTAGAAAGAAATTAATACATAGTTTAATTTGGTTAGTCCTCCTCTGGAAACACCCCCTTATGTATCTTGGATTTGATTTAAATGTAAATGAGTAACAAACCGTCAGAGTGCATCTGTGGTTATTTTACAATGTTGCTGAAATACTATTGAATGGTGAGCAGTGAAAGCTGATGTCACTTATCTAACCCTATTCTATTCACAGTACTTGGATTAATGGTGAATAAATGTATTTCTTTTAACAAAAGTGAGTGAATAGTTAATGCATGGATATGTTGCCAGTGAGAGCTCATACACTCGGCTGTATAGGAAGGCAGAGAAGGGTATAGTTATAGCAACAGTTTTTATTTCGAGGCAGATGAGCAAAGAAGCATTGAGCAGAAGACAACAAATACAGCTGGAACAAGAGCAGTAACTTAGACTGCCATGAAGCAAGCATTCAGCCTGCATACTCTTAAGAAGATAAAGATGATCCTGCTGTCAGACCAGTGGGCTGCTTTATTCCTGCCCCCCCCCCAGGTCCAGTGGACAACGCCCCAAACATATAATATCATTTCTGAAGCCAATTTGAGTTGGGTGGGAAAATAAATGTGAAACAAGGTATGTGGGTTTAACGCCCATGTTCTAAGACAATTCATCACATTTGATTATATGTGATAGGTTTCTAAATATTTTATTTGCAAACCATGAATGTTACAAATATTCATATTTGTAAAGAGTACTATGACAAAAATGTGTTGAATATTTGGACGGCTTTGTAAGGCTCCTGTTTTTGTTTGAACACAAGGTGTGTGTTTATGATTAGTATTTGAATATTTACTTTGAAAGAAATGCTCCAAATGCAGCATGTACAAGAATAGTCCGATTGATCTACATCTGCTACAACCCTGACCCACTCCCCTTCCCTTTATTGATTCCTAAAGTCTCACTGTGTAACATATGCCAAATGTACAGACATAAATATGGAGTGTGGACAGGTACTTGAAGATATCTCAGTTCACCTCCTGGGCATTGTCGTGGTGGAAGGCTGAAAGGCACCACCCCCGCTGTTCAGGGACTTGAACCGGCTATCCTAGAGCTCACAGTCCAAGCCCCTACTGACTGAGCCGCTGACGGACTTAGCATAGATTAACAAAAGGTTAACCATCAGGTATGAAACCCTGATACTGTGTGGTGATCTGAGGGGTACAAATCTTTCTTTCCATCCCATTAAGGCGAGGATGACAAATACTAGAAAAAAAGAGGAAGGCTGGTGGCGAGAAACGGTTAGAAAAAAGCCAGAAAAGTTGACCTTCACCGTAATTGTCCCTCAACCTCCCGTCGCCCCAAATCTGGTCCAACCAGGTGGACTGTGGGGGCTTTTGTCCAGAAATTGAATGAGAAATGATTACAGTGATAGGCTCAGGATCAGTGGGCTGCAAAATCACTATGTGCCAGGCTCCCCCACTCTCAATCACAACTCACATTTTGGCAAGGACTCCGAAGAAGTCTGCTCTGAATCAAAAGAATACAATGCAATTTGAGACACTAAAATATGGTGACAGAAGCAGAAATGGAGAACTACAGAGTAATTTTGATTGCTACATACAAATTGAATATGCCAAAGTGAAGGTGTCTGAAAACACTGACATTGTGTATAGGATATTGTTAATATCTCCATATTAGGTTGAATACTGAAAACTAAAGTTAATCAAATATAGTCAATTATATTCTTGGATAACTCAAAATGGAAATGCTTCATATTTTATGATTTTCTATATTTACAGTATAAACAAAGTGGTTGGTTAAGTTGAGTGTAAGGCCTATCATGATTTATGGGTGTCACTGATAAGAGAGGAGAGACAGTTTATTTCCTCTTCCCTCACAGGCAGTACACAGGGAGGGGGGCTCCTGACTTAGTGAAAATAACTGAGGCCCCAAAAAGGTGTTTGTGCCATAGCCGAGAATAATATTTTTGCAAGTCCTGCAGAGTAGGGGTCATGTCCTCTTTACACACATATGGGAAGGTGTGTCTTATGCCATAGCCATAGAATATGTCTGGTCATGTCCAGTCCTGTACATCAGAGGCCATGCCCAGTTTCCACAAATATGGGTATGGAGGAGGTGTCTTTAGGTTTTTCTATCCTGTTTTTGAGCATAAAGACTCCGGCGGAGAGGGAGCAAACTAGAGAGAGAGGGGGGGTTCCCCTAGTATACTCTCTCCAGGTAAAGCTCTCTCCCTGGAGAGCTGGGTTTTTGCTCTCGGTGAGGTTCTCTCAAACTTGGTAAATATCTCTCGAATTTCTTTGTTGAATGCTGAGTGAATTTCTTTGTGAAATGAGTGGAATGAATCTGTTTGTTGAAAGTTCGAACCCCGTCGATCTGTGAGGAAATTCCTTTGGATTTTGTCGGAAGACTTTAATGTCTAAACTATGAATTAAGGTTTTAGATTAGAAAATGATCACAGCATGATATGTTTTGTATAATTATAATGTTCTAACGAGAGAAGGTAAAAACCCTGTTTAAGTTTGGACCTATTTTTCTTCATATAAACTGATTTCACCTTTTGGACTGGGACAACTTAAAATACATCTGCGCTCTCCTCTCCTGCTTAAAAAGGTAAGATTGCACCCTGCCACACTCACACTTAGGTAGGGCCACACCTCATCACTGATATCAAAATCCTTCGGGATCGCTTAAACAGATTTAGAGGGTCGTCTGAATTGAAACATCAGTTAATTGAACCTGGTTCTTCAGGAGTTAATATAGGTGAGATCTTGCTGACGTTGGTGGATCTGAGCCAAGCAGTAAACTTACATAGACTCAATAACTTCTGTTAGGTCAATTAGTAGGTCTGAGTAATTTGCTAATAATCAGGACCTCACCGACTCCTACATGGCGCCCAAATGTGGGACTCTGTGAGAAGTCATACTTTTAAAGAGTTAAACTACAATAACCAAAACGGCCTAGTGACAACGGTCGATGAGTCTCAATCAGCGAAATACAGACTGAAAGTCTTATTAAAATACCTATCCAAATCCTAGAATATATATTTAAACCTAAAAGTGTAGTAATTAAAGTTGATACTATTGCACCGGACTGAGGGTTATATTATATCGGATATTGCTGTCTGTTAAAGAAGCTAAAGTAGGTTCTTCTTCCCCTAGCCAACTGGGGAGCCCCTGTGGTCCCTTTAACACAGGTTTGGTGGCTAGTAGTGAAGTCAGCCGTAGGAGCACTGCTCAGTACCTGTCCAATTACTTTGAAACTTATAGGTAGGACTTGACAAAAAGCTGCGGTTAGAACTTTTGCGTTAAAACATAACGTGGTGAAGAGTTAATAGGATATTTAATAAAGATAAACATAGGTCTAAAGGGTACCTAGGCTGTTGGAAAAGCTCGAAGCTCGATACATAACCCTCTTAGTTGAGGTATCCGCATGCACTAGCTGAATCCAGGAGAGTAACCTAGAACCAAGTGACGCTATAGTCAGACTGATTCATCCGGCGTGAGTAATAGCCTAGGAACTTCCATGTGTATAAAAGAGTGAACTTAAACCCTTAAAAAATGGCAGATGATGTTAGAACACAGTTTAATGACTCAGAGCCAGCAACAGATGTGGAGGGATACACAGAAGCTAGATCCGGACCTTCTGCCCCCCCTGGTCAGCTTAGCCCAGACCCACGGGCGTACCGCGACCTAAATACGTTCCTGTTAGACTACCGTTTAGACAGATGCCATTTATGAATATCCCATCTAATACTCCTAGAAGAAAACACATTGTTAGACATGATATTCAGGGAAAAGGAATGTTTGAAATAATAATGGCAGATATTGAAAATCTTAAACTGGATCAACCAATCATGTTAGTGAACCCTGCTAATAGGGAGCTAAAACATGCAGGAGGAATAGCAGTAGCTCTGGCAAAGAGAATAGTCCTATCATGCAAGCACAGAGTGATAATATGATAAGGACTATTAAACTGTCAGAAGGCAATGTGGTGATCAGATGACCCACAAATACCTGTCGTTTTGCATGTACCATTTAAACCTATGTGGGAACTAACAGCAGATATCAAACCCCAACACTATCTTGAAAACCAATATGAGGAAGTTTTTTGCAAAGCTAAACTACTTTACCAAAATCAACTAAACTATTTGCTCTCGACCCCTTTTTGGAAATGGGATTTTCCGTTACACAACAGAAGACTCAATTCAGGCCTTAAAGAACGCTTTACAAACAAGTCAGGGAGAGTTAAATGTGGTGCTATGTTGCTCATAAGGGAACTTACACTTTTGGAAAATATCTCCCCCTTTCTCTGCTCCTGAGGTGCTGCAGACAGACGCAACACACAGGGCCAGAGACAGGCATGACCTCTGGAGAGGAAGAAAATCTAAATCTGAACAGACCACAGAGCGACCCATTAAAAGGTTTTATGGCCTCAACACAGAGAGGAAGATCTGGAGATTGTAAGGAACTCTTCCAAACTAGGCTACCCCCACCCCATCATAAGGGGAAGAGTTTTGCTCACACCAATAAACAAATCAACTCTTAACTAAGTCAGATTTCAAATAGACATAGCTTCAGTTGTTAAGAAAAGAGGGAAATTCAAAAAGTTATCCTTTTTTTACAAAGGGAAACAATGAAACCCTTACAAAAAACCGCTGCTCCCAAAATTAACTCTGTTTACAGACGGGAGTCTGCGAAAAGGTGACCAAGCAGCTACTTGGGCTTTTATAATGAAAACTAATTCAGGAGAATTACTTTGCAAAGAAAAATGTGTGATTCCGGGTACAGCACAGTTGAGGGTCTTCTTTTTGCTAAAAAACGTGAAATAATAACACACATCCGTATTGTTACTGATAGTGATTATTGTTACAAAGCAGGTAAAGAAGAGCTTAAGTATTGGGATCAAAGGCAGTTTACCAATGTGAAAGGTGAAGCGCTGACACATGCCCATCAATGGAGTCTTATTGCAGAGTTAAGAGTAGGCATGTACATGGAGTGGAATCATGTTCATAGCCACACAAGTAAGATAGATTTTGACTATCAAGGTAACTGAAGTTGAGGCACTTGCTCAAAGCAGGGGACGAGTTAACCACCTGACCATATTTCCTAGTATATGGAAAAGGGGTGGGAGCATTCATGTGCCTCCTGAAGAAGCTCCTCAGGTTGTGCTTGAATTACACAGTAGTTTGGGCCATGTGGGCCTAGTTCGGATGAGAAAATATTGTCTCAACAATAACATCCACATACCAAAACTGCGATTGCACTACAACACACACAGATCAACAAGTCATTAATGTGTATGAGGTAGATGGGTTCAAGAAAGTTCATCCTGAACATTATCATAAAATAACAGTTTTAGTGCTGACATAGCAGGTCCCTTTCCGACCCGCACTTCCAGTGGGAACAAGTATTTCCTTGTGATCTGTGATAATGGAGGGAGTCAGAAACATGTTTATCCTCTGACCAGAGCAACAGGGAACACAGTGTTTGCTAAAATGGCAGAACATATAAGTATAATTCTTAAACTGAAAGAATAAGAATGGATAATGCAACTCACTTTAAATTGAGAAAGTTTTGTCTTACAGGATAATGGGATCACACCTATCTGGTCGTTACCATTTACGTCTCAGGCGTTAGAGCAGCCAAAGAGTGGAGTATAAAAAACTGTAAAACAAATTGGGACATTCCAATCAATTTGACAAGGCTGAATATATTCCTATATATGGAAAAGCTACCTAGGGCAAAGGTCAGGTCATATCTAACTATCACACCTTTTCCGTTTAAGTTCAGAAATCGTGTATAGGTGACTAGAAAGGGGCGAAGTCCAGAAAGAGGTGAGCTTAAAACTAAATTAGAAGAAGCCAACTCCTGGACCCAGCAAACCTGTGCAGCATGGATCAGCGGCTGAGTCACCTGTACCTCTGCCAGCGGAGGATGAAGTTTCTTCTAGCTCTGTGGGACAGGCAACATCTCTACCCGCTAAGCCACTCAGATTGCAGTGGATTTCCCAAAAAGGACGACGACTACCTGACAACTGCATGGTCGACCGAGCTATCTGGCCTTTCATTTGGAGGTGTCATCCAGGGAGGAACCTCAACCCCTCCATGGTCAGGGTCAAGGATTTACAACAGATAGCAACATGGATTGAGGAGTCTACACTGGAACAACAGATGGGCCCCCCGCTCCTGCAAGTACCAGGCAGAGTGGGAGTACGCACACAAATCTACCATCATCATGATGGCCCATGGGCTCTTTTTACTCTGGTACCTGACCTATGTGATAACGAGAACATTCCAGTGAGGTACTATGTTTTCGGTGAACGCCAGTTTGGACTCAGCGGAGAAAATCCTTATTACACATACTGAAGAACTTTTCATGTTATTGATGCTTGATGGTTTTTACATATGTATGTATTTTTATAATTTTATCTGTTGCTGTTTTTGATAACTTTGCGTTTTAAAAAGAGGGTGTTGAGATCTCCATATTAGGTTGAATACTGAAAACTAAAGTTAATCAAATATAGTCAATTATATTCTTGTATAACCCAAAATGAAAATGCTTCATATTTTATGATTTTCTATATTTACAGTATAAACAAAGTGGTTGGTTAAGTTGAGTGTAAGGCCTATCATGGTTTATGGGTGTCACTGATAAGAGAGGAGAGACAGTTTCTTCCCTCTTCCCTCACAGGCAGTACACAGGGAGGGGGACTCCTGACTTAGTGAAAAAGAACTGAGGCCCCAAAAAGGTGTTTGTGCCATAGCCGAGAATAATATTTTGCAAGTCCTGCAGAGTAGGGGTCATGTCCTTTTTACACACACATGGGAAGGTGTGTCTTATGCCATAGCCATAGAATATGTCTGGTCATGTCCAGTCCTGTACATCAGAGGCCATGCCCAGTTTCCACAAATATGGGTATGGAGGAGGTGTCTTTAGGTTTTTCTATCCTGTTTTTGAGCATAAAGACTCCGGCGGAGAGGGAGCAAACTAGAGAGAGAGGGGGGGGGATGTTCCCCTAGTATACTCTCTCCCGGTAAAGCTCTCTCCCTGGAGAGCTGGGTTTTTGCCTCAGTAAGGTTCTCTCAAACTTGGTAAATATCTCTCAAATTTCTTTGTTGAATGCTGAGTGAATTTCTTTGTGAAATGAGTGGAATGAATTGATATTTATTGAAAGTTAGTACCCTGCCACCTGTGAGGAAAGGTCCTCCGAATTCATGCGGGACGAGTTGAAGAATACAAATGTGGAAATGAGCAAATTAACTGATTTGTTGAATGAAACTTTGAATGTGCTTTTTATTATCACCGGTCATTTATGAGGAAATGCCTCTAAATTATATCAGGAGATTTAAATATCACAACTGAATTGGGCAGTTGAAATGACAATTTAGTGTAATAAATGTAAAACTGTGAATTAGGGTTGCATATTAGAACATGACCACAGCATGATAGGTTTAGTATGATTATAATGTTGTAACGAAAGAAGGTAAAAACCCTGTATAAGTGTGGACCATTTTTCTTCAAATAAACTGATCCCACCTTTTGGATTGGGACAACTTAAAAGAAATCTGCGCTCTCCTCTCCTGCTTCAAAGGTAAGACTGCACCCTGCCACACTCACTCTTAGGTAGGGCCACACCTCATCACTGATATCAAAATCCTTTGGGATCGCTTAAACAGATTTAAGAGAGTTGTCTGAATTGAAACATCAGTTAATTGAACCTGGTTCTTCAGGAGTTAATAGAGGTGAGATCTTGCTGACGTTGGTGGATCTGAGCCAAGCAGTAAACTTACATAGACTCAATAACTTCTGTTAGGTCAATTAGTAGGTCTGAGTAATTTGCCGGAATAAATTATCAGCCCTCCCGACTCCTACAATATACATATTTTATACATATTTGTATATATAATTGTATATCTGTATTATTGTATTTTTATATTCGGGATTGTTGGAAATGTTATTTCGATCTCTCTGTCTGTACACACAAACTGAAAGATTGACATTAAAGTTGACTTTGATGTCTCTAACTGATTTGATGCTTTAACATAACCGCTTTAATTAAACAGATCCTCCAATTCCCCTTAATTTTAATTCCCTTGTTTTAATTTAACAAGAGTTTGTGAAACCAGGTTAGGCATTATAGAAGCAGCACAGACAGCTGTCTCTGTCTTTGAGCAGTAATTTGTCTAAATACAAATCTTACCTTAGAGGACAGGGCTTCAGCACTTTCTCTACATGTCCTCTCGATCTCCAGGTGCTCCTGAATGGCACCGACCTCTTCAATGACCATCTGAGAAACTATGAAAAAAAGAGAATTAACGACTAAGAAAAGATGTCAGCTATAAAACTTGTTCTTCAGATTTTTCATATCTTTTACACTTTTTGAGATATTTAACTTAGTTTGGAGCTTGCTTGGTAAATCAATCAATCAATCAATCAATCAATCAATCAATCAATCAATGTTTATTTATATAGCCCAATATCACAAATGTTACATTTGTCTCAGTGGACTTCACAGTTTGTACAGAATATCAGTATGACAATACGACACCCTCTGTCCTTAGACCCTCACATCGTACAAGGAAAAACTTCCAGAGAAGACCCACAGTTTAAAGGGGAACATGGGAGAAACCTCAGGGAGAGCAACAGAGGAGGGATCCCTCTCCCAGGACGGACAGACGTGCAATAGATGCCGTGTGTAAATCGAAGAGATAATACATTTGACAGCATATAGACCGAAATGCATGTGTCTATAATAAGAATATGAATTCACGAGGATGTCAACAATGCTGTGGGAGCCATCAGGGAAGTAGTATGATGAGAGTCAGGACCAGTCCTGCACGGGTCTGATTTTCAAGACCCGCTCCCGCCCCGCACCCGCGACGTGCAATAACGAACCCGCCCCGCTACCCGCACATATTGCCAATTAGTTCCGCAACCCGACCCGACCTGCCGGCACAAGATCCGCAACCCGACCCGAACCTGCCTATATATGAGCAGTGAAAACATGCAATTATTAACACACGCAGTTCCATATTTGTCTCACACCAAAAGCCTCCCAGACGTTGGATTTTGCTCTTGAGGAAGTGTTATTGAAAGTGCTGTATTCTCCGCTAGAGAGCTTCACCTCAGCCATTTCGAATGTGGCGCGCACAGCAGCAGATTGATGCGCTGCAGAGTTTATGATTATGCGCGGTCCCGCGGGGGAGAGGTCTGAGGATTTAAACACTAAACTAAATTATTATAATTTTAATATATATTATGCAACAAAAAGGCCACATTATTGACCCGGAAGTACATAAAAAGCAGACTCAGACGCTCGTCAGGGTCCTGAGACGTGTTGAAATTTCACCGATATCTACTACGGTTCTTCAACAAAACGTTCACATGTAAGAGGTTTATCTCTCATTCAGATAAATGGAAAGTCTCTCCTCTCACTGATTACTGCACATCACCATGGAAACCTTTGATCTCTGGGCTCAAGCACAGGTGTTTCATAATGTTGTTAGCTCAAACAAAAACATCTGTTTCATGGAACACGATGATGTCATAACTCCAACTGACATGCTCAGAACGCCACCAAACATCACATGATGGTTAACACTGTGGCCCTGAACAGCTCTACAAATCTGATGTTACATAATGTGGTGTTACCATGACAACGCATCCCTCGCCATAAAACACGATGTCGCTGTAACTCCAATTGACACGGTCCGATCATCCCCCAATCTTCACTTGTATATCACCGGTCCATGCCTCAACAGCTCTACGCCAAATCTGACATCTCACCAAATGCCGTTTTCATGGAAATGCATCGCCAAAAAACACGATGTTGTCGTAACGCCTATGAAAAGGGTCAAAAAGGCACCAGACTTCAGATAATGGTTAATGGTCCAGCCCTCAACATGTCTATGTGCCAATAGTGAGTTTTCCTCTAAAGCTATTGCCATGGCAACGCATCCATCGCCATAAAACACTATATTGCTAAAACTCCTATGAAAATGGTCAAAAAGTGCTCAAACTTCACGTGTGTGCTAACAGTCCAGCCGTGAAGACATCTACGTGACTGTTTTGAGATTTCTTCAACTGCCGTTGCCATGGCAACACAATGCTCACCATGAAACATGGTTTTCTCATAACTTCAGTGAAAATGCTCCAAACGGCCCAAAACTTCACAGCTTTGGTAACGATGCAGCCATCAACACATCTAAGCGTATTGTGGGGTTTCATCAAATGCCATGGCGACAGATCACTCGCCATCAAGTTAGTTAACAAGTTTGCAGTTAAAATATTCTGCTGCTTTTCCAAGCCTTTTTACTTTCTTTTCTCTTCTTAATACACATTCATTCACTACTACTTACATTTTATATCTAACTCCTTCAGCCTACTTTTAGCTACAGAAACCATTCAACTATTACATGTTCAGCTATTTCAGGACATTGAGGCTATACATTTTGTTGTTTATACCTTTTTTAAACATTTTCTTTTGAATATCAAGCTTCTTCACTCTTCTTCCTACTCTTCCAGATTAACATTTCACTTTCAAGTGTTCAACAACGTCATTGCAATGCATTTGAGCTGTAACCATTTTGATTCAAATCATTTCACTTTTCCTCATTTCTCCACTAAGTTCAGCAAAACACACTTACTTGGTTTATGTAGCTAAAAGCAGCTACAGAGACCATTCAACTAATAAAATATTCAGCTTTTTCTGCATGTTCAGCTAAATTCAGCCACAAATGTTCACAGTTTACAGCATTCGCACGCATTTTCAAATGCTACTCCTTCCACATACATTCAGCTAGAGACTTCATTCCAACTTTAAAATTATCACAAGACCTTCAGCTATAAAACTTGTTCTTCAGATTGTTCATATCTTAGTTTGGGGCTTGGTAAAGAGGCTTTCTTCAGATTTTAACATGAGTGTGTATTGCGCAGCTCATTAAGGCTTAGTGTGCGTGATGTCACACCTAGAGTGGAGGAGAGCTTGAAATTCGCCTTACATTTTTTTTTAAAACTGCTAATAATAATTCCCAAACCCTACACTCCTGAAACCCTCACTTTTCATGGCACTTCATATCAAAAAGGTTGCCGACCCCTGCTGTAAAGTATATCATAATGAATATAGTTTAGAGCAGTGGTTCTCAACTGGTGGGTCGCGACCATAGACTGTATATATAAATGGACGTAGTGTCCGTGACGTCACCCATAGGATTCTGCAGAGTTGCCGAGAATCCCTTAGTAGGCGGAGTCGGCCACTAACGGCTTGACAGCGACGTCAGAGTTCAACTCCTGATCCAATTAAGGGCAAAGAGGCGGAGCCGAGGCGGGACCTGCTGCCTCCGAACTGGAAGTAAACAGAGCTAGCTCAGGCTAAGAAGCTAAGCTAACATGAAATACATGCATACCAAGTTACTGCTAACAGTGTAGTTCCCCTATATAAACGTTACATTCATAATCAAATGAGACAATCTGCAAGAGAATTAGCTATATTTTGTTATTCTTAATGCTTGTCATTCACATGTTAAGAAATTAAGTACCGATACACAGCAGAACAATTGTGGTGATGTTCAGCTTAATAAGCCTTATTCAACATAATTTATTTAGCTAATACTACAGCAGGCGAACCAAGTCTGCGTTTCGCTGCATTCCTTGATCTCCAGTTATAACAACGGACTCCACCGCCCGGACCTAACGGAGCCGCAGTGGGCTAGCTCCGGGACGCCGGCTGGAGCTAGCCCCCTGCGGCTCCGTTAGCTCCGGCGTTCACCACTGGGATAATTGGGTCCCCTATTAACATTTGCTCCCGTTTAGCATTATGGGCGTCATAGCCATAGACTATAAAAGTCTTACCCAAGGCTGAATCATAAACTAAAATGTATATGTATGCATAAAGGGTTACGTCCTTAGCTGGCTAATAAGTAACAAGCTAAGCTACCAAGCACACAAACACCTGCGAACGGGGTTAACATGTATAATATTATCATTTTAGACTTCTTGGAAGTTCTGTTAGTACATTCAAGCGCACAGCACGACATTTTAATTGTCTGGTATTTGTAACAATATTCCCTAAAAGGCACAATCACCACAAACACGGCTAAAGCTAAAGGGTCAAGTACAGTACTATGACTAACTAACGTTGTAGCCTAGCAGAGTGGACAAGTTGCTGTTAGCTGACAGTGAGGCATGTACGTGTCCATCAAAGTGACCACGCCCTAATTTATGCAAAAACTTTAAGACCTAATATAAATAAGAGGGTCGTGTTAGAAAACAATGCACTCACAGATTCATAATCATGAAGGTGGAATCTAACTATATCGATAATAATATGTATTGCATCCATGGGTAGAAACAACATTTTCTGCTGTAAAGTTGGGCATTTTAACATGGGGGTCTATGGAAATTGCTCCTTTCTGCAGTCAGTCCCTAGCGGTCCATGTATGAACTGCAGTGTGTGGCACTTCCGTATTGGCGTCCCGGCTGTTCCCCAGAGTTTGCCGCTTGGTCGCGACCCACGGACCCGTTTCGAGTGGGTCGCAGATGTGTGAGTTTTTTTTTTTTTTTGGGGGAAAAAGTCAAACTTTTATTTTGAAGGCCCGATTTTCTAACGCTGTGCATGCAGTAGGCGTTGGACTGGAAGTACCTGAGACCATAAACGGTTTTGAAAATGTCTGTCACGTAGTGATCATCTTCTCAATAAAATATCTTTGCTGATGTTTCTTCGAGTCTTCTGGCCAATCAGAATCAAGATTGTTGCCGGAAGTCCCCACGGAGAATAACTTTGCGGTAGAACTACTCTTTATACATCCATGGGTACAATTTCAGATAAAAATGAACACATAATGAAATATGACCCCCGGTTTGATGATTGACAGGTCACAGAACAATGGGAGCTATCTACCCTTACCCATAATTGAAAGTAATTCATACAGACTATCTCCTCTTTGCTCTTCTCTCTGTGAGGACCAGCAAGTTCAGCTGTAAGAACTAAGTGAAAAACAAACAATGGCATAAATTATTAATATGTGGGGAAGTAATAGATTTATTTATTTTCATCTCAGAGTGTACCAGAATGCGTAGTTTATATGTTAGTATTTCTAAAAATCTCCCCTTCTGAGGTTGGGTTTTCAGCATGTGTGCCTTTTTATGTTATACAGTTCAGCTTTGATTCCATCATCTCATTAAACCTTATTTTAAAGCATTCTTTAGTTCTGTGAAGGGATATATGCACTGTACTTCACTTTAATTAATATTGTATGCTGAAAGGCGTATATATATTACAGCACAATTTTTTGTTGAATAGATTTGAGTGGTTCAAAATTTCGGGTCGCGATTGATTGACAAAGGAAAAAGTGGGTCCCGAGGCCTGACCAGTTGAGAACCACTGGTTTAGAGTATGTGGGGACTTTGTTAAAAGATATTCATTAGAAGATGTTGCACTTATCCCAGGATAATATTTGTCATTATTGTAAACATTCAGACATAACATACATACATACAACAAACACCCGCATACGTACACTAATGTGTGCAGACTAGTTACTGCACATATAACGTTCATCTCTCCATGGGTGACAATAACATCACCTTAATACAATAATGTAGTAAGATAATTATGTATATCGCAGCATACATTACAATTCCTTAAATAAAAGCACAGAGAGAAAATTAATAAGAATAATAATTATATATATCTTCTTTATTCTGGGTTTCTTTTCATTCCAGATAAATTGGACATTGAAGGAGATTTTTGTGATATAAATAGGAATGCATTGATATAAAAATAGAAATTAAGGAAGGATGGTCATCTTAATTATATAAATTATGTCATGGTTTGAGTTGTGTGTGTTTTGACGTTGTTCACGGGGAAGAGTTCTGTTTTTGTTTCATTTAGCCTTGGAATAAAGGTGTTTTTCTGTGAAATCTGCGTTTGGGTCCTGCCTGCTTCGCTCAACCCTGACAAATTAGAGCCAATGATAGGGGAATATTGCTCCATCTTTGCAGGTCTATCTTTGTCTGTTCTAATAACTTCAAAAAGTTATCTTTATAAAGGTGTGTGAATGTTTTGGTAATATTAATCCCTAGATATTTGAACGGGTCGAGAATTTAAATGGTACGTTTTCCAAAAACGGATGACCTCCTAGGAGCTTTATTGGAAATAATGTACTTTTATTCACGTTGAGCTTATATCCTGATATTTGTCGAAAACTGTTCAAAATGGGAATTATTTTCGGGATTAATTTAGAAGGGGTAGAAACATACATGAACAAGTATCGGAAAACAGCGAAACTTTATGCTCCCCCTAACCCCGCTCTAAAAATTCCACCGTATTCACATGATGATCGTAAAGCCATTGCAAGCGGCTCAATTGCGAGGGCAAACAACATTTGGGATAACGGCAGGGGCGACAGGTACTGTAGGCTAGGGAAGGCTTCCCAAATATTTGTGTCACTGCATCCTGGTAAAATAAAAAATATAATGTATAATGTTTGTGTCTTTGACATTAGCGCTGCTATGCAGCCACCTGTGCCCTGTACTACGAAGCCAGTTCAACAGACCCTGGATATATTTGAGTTATCTTAACTAACCCTAACAAACGAGATCTCGCTAAACGGTCCTACGGCGCTGGTTATCAACTCGGTAAATCAAGCCAGGGTTTCTCTCTCCAGCTGAAAGCGCGTTCATGTGAAAGGGGCGGGGTTAGCTACATTTGACCAATCACAAACAGGGACAAGTGTAGCCTACTGACAGCGCAGCGTCATACTTCATTTATGAAAAGTAAACTAATATTAGACAAATCTGAACTTTAAACATCCATGATGACTTAAACATATAATCCAGGATACAAGCCACATAGTTGCACCTGCAAGGAGAATACAGAACAACTCGTTAAAAAATAAGTGTTTGAATCAATGCGTACAGCAGTTTTATGATATCACTGCCCCATCTAAGACACGAGTGGATCTGACTTTAATTACATTTGAGTGTTTCGTCAACTTAATGTGTTGCTTAAAATAATACTTCTGCATACAGTATGTGTGACAATGTAACTAAGTGTTGCACGGCCAGATACGGCTCGAGAAGCTGACTCAGATAAAGAAATATTGTGATATTATATGATCGATGTGCTGATTGATGATGTGATATGAATGATAAGTGCGACACGTCGGCGTCTTATCTGCATGGGCTACTGCAGTTTAAACTGTATTTCCTTTATCCTGTAATATGACTTGATAGATTTAAACTCCGCACACTGAGCTCTGATTGGTCAGCAGGCGGTGCTTTCACTGAGTTGATCTCTTTTCTATAGACGCCGGAGGCGGGCAGCGTCAGGTAAAAAAAAGTTATTTAGCCTTCCCAAACCTGAGCCTCACGCGCCGCCTATGGATAACGGACAACCCTATCTCGTAGATCTTGTTAAGTCAAAATACTTAAAAAAATACAATTTATTTGCACTGATGCTTTAGGGGAAGCATAGAGAAGTGTTATCCATGAAATGTATTTTGGGCCAAAGCCAAACCTTGACAGGGCCTTAAATAGGAAATCCCATTCAACCCTGTCATAGGCCTTTTCTGCATCTAGTGAGATTAATACCTCTGAGTTAGAGTTTGATGTATCAAATAGTCTCAAAGTGTTGTGAACCATTTGTCTATTGATAATGAATCCGGTTTGGTCCTCATGAATTATCGGTGTGAGTATAGCTAAGAGTTTGTTATCTACATTCAGCAAGCTCACTGAAACTTACTGTATTCAAAACATTTTGCAGTGATATAGCCGATTTAGACAAAGAGTGACATTTACTTGATGACCTATCTAGTACTGGGTCCATCGCTAGGTTGAAATCGCCAGCGAGAATTAGGATATGAGTGTGAAGATTTTTGCAGCAGAGTCAGTGCTGAGAGTCACAAACTTCTCTTCATCAAAGTTGGGGGCGTAAATATTTACCAAGGTTACTGGGGTACTTTACATTTCCCCAGTTCCTATGATAACATAACATTAATCTGGCTGCAATTTACAAATTATGTATCTAATATATCATATTCCAATCACTTGTATATAGACTCTTATTGCACTATTTCACTCATTTCTTTTTTTTATTTACTTTTTTATTGCGTTGCACTGTTGGTGGAGCCTGTGACCTAAGATCATCGCCATAACTACAATGTAGCTATGTACGTATGACTAATAAAGGCCTTGAACTTGTAGCTTCCATTTGGGTCTGAGATAACCTCTGTAAATTCAAAAGGTATATATTTTTAATTATTATAGCAGTTATATAGCGGGATTTTGAATTAAAACTGGAGTGAAACACATGACCAACCCATTGTTTACATAATTGTTTGTTAGGCAAATAAATGGGGGTAAGTAAACAAACGGATGAAAGAATAATAAAGATAAGTTAATTGAAAAATGCTTGCCAGTTAACATTTACACCCACCCACAACATGGAGTCTTTGACCACATCACACGGTCTTATCAACAGTGCTCACAAAACAATGGAACGTTTGAACATCTGAAGTCCTACGTAAGTCCATCATCCGTCCGTCCGTCCGTCCGTCCGTCCGTCCGTCCGCCAAGGCTCAAAATACATCACCGCTGCATAGGGCTCAACGAGGGCTCCTGTGGCCAAAGATTGTGAATTGCCCATTGCTATGAGAGCAGACAAAATGTACAGCCTGGATATTCAAAGCATACGACTGTGCAAAATCTAAAGGGATGAAGTAAAAGAGGTTATATTATTTACAGAGCCAGGTTAAACTACAGAGTTGGTGATTAATGTCACTGGACTCATGAGTGACTCCTTTCCAAATACAGAAATTCATATAAGACATTTTCGGTATGTAAAATATTGATTAGTGCAGCTTTAACTAAATCCGGGTATTTGCAAAAAAAATCTGTTAAAATGCCAAATCAAATATCATAATGTTGTTAAAGCTGCAATCACACCTCAGTACAAGAAAACGCCCCTGGAGAATGCCCTACCACTTAGCTAATTAAACATTGTGGTTGAGCGAGGAAGAAATGAATTATTAGTGCCATTGCTGTGGGCAATTCCTTCCCCCAGTGACACCTAATTAAGAAGTTGATGAATGCCGGGCGAGATCCACGTTCCTCCAGCACCCTCCATCAGTCATTCAACAGCACTTAGCTGCCAGCCTTCATCCTCGGCCTCTTATTCGTTACTACATAATGCTGCGGCCACATTCAGCAACCTACCAAAGGACGCTTTGAACTAAATGACATGTTAATTATAATTACTGGTAGCCATGGTAAATAAACAGAGGTGGAAGTGTTGAAAGTGTATGAGCACGAGTCAACGGGGGCTCCGACACGTCAGAATTGGCAGTCTTAATTGTAAGTTTCGGCCTCCCCATCATCATCACTCCATCTTTTTTCTCCCATCTTTTTTGTGCCTGTCTTTTTCCCTCATCCTCTCAGGAAAGACAGTGATTACCCCTGTGCCCACGAGCTGCATAATGGTATCAGCGCCGCCAACGGAGCAGTGAATTAAATTGTATCTGCAGCCGCTGTGAAGCCTTGATGAGGGGGGCAGATGCCTTTGTGGTGTTATCATTATAACACAATGGTCATGTTGTCATCAACCTTGCCATCGGCAATTGAAAAGACATGATTGTGTGTTGGGAGCCTTTCTCCCGTCTTCCCACTACCCTTCCCCCCCCCCCCCCCCCCCCCCATCAACCATGCTGCCCCACCCCCAGCCGCTTCGTTGTGAATAGGAGCAATTTTCTAAGAGCTATGAAATCACGTAATAGGTCCTAATATGCAGCTGCTTGGCACAGTGAGGCAGCCTCCAATAATGCGGAAGTCAAACACAATACGAGTTTTGGCTGGAGAATTGCTGAAAACACGAGCACGGGCCAGATTTATTCAGATGAAATCCACACAACTGTCACTCTTACAAAGATAAACTATTTACTCCATCTTTTGACATGCGGAGACCTATTTTAAATTCTGTCTTCACTGAAGTGGTCATAGCAAAGCATTCAACCTGTGAGCAAAATCATTTTGGGAAAATTGAATGGTGGGCCAAAACATTTGTGTTTGTATTTGTAGTGTTTGGAAACAGGTTTGTGATAGGAGCTGAAGCAGCGACATGGCTATTCCACTGCCGCTTGCGGTGTCCGGGTTCAAACATTTGTCCAGCTCGGATCATTTTCAAAACAACATTATGTTTATAAAAACAGAAATCACTTTCTCATATCATACACACTGATAAGTTAGTAGATGTGTTACATTTTTTATCAAGTACAAAAAAAGAAAGAAATCAAGACCACATCTCTCACACATCTCAACATATCTCTATGAATGTTTTTTTCTTAACATTTGATAAGAACTTAAAGATAAAAATGTTTAAATGATTGGATTAAAAATACTTACTAATACTTACTTACTTAATTGTAGAGCCAAAATAATAGCAAAAATAAAGTAGCAGTATTACAGTGACTGAGTGTTTCATGCCCGGCGCCGTGGGAGGGCCAGGGAGGGCCAGGGAGGGCCAGGCCCTCCCATTTGACAATCCTGCCCTCCCCCAATAAACACGTTTATTATTTATAATATTAAAAAAAAAAAAAAATGTTTTTAATTATAAACTGTGAACTTTTATGCTACGATGTATGTGATGTCAGACAGTAACTAAAAAAAAAATGTCTATGATTCGTCCACATTTAGACCAATCACAGCGTCACACTCTGCCGCCTATTCTGGATTTGTTTAGTTTATTGTGCATTCTGTAGACTCCCATTTCTGTTTGAATTACAAAATGGACATCAGAAATTGGCTTAAAAGGTCTAAGGATTTATTCAAACGAAATAGCGATGAAAGAGCTGCAGCCGATGCAGCTGCAGGCGACCCTGCACCTGCCGTTGCAGCAGCACGCCTTAATGTCACAAGCTTGACCTCGGCAAACCCCGGGGCTGAGTTAGCGAGCCCAAGCCTTGACTCATCAAGGCGGCCGCCACCAACGCTATCCTCCGATGCACAGCTCCTTGTGCCCCTACCATCACCACCTGTGTTGTCACACCCTGTACCACACCCGCCAGCATCCTCCTCCTCCTCCTCCTGTGCCTCCACTACAGACGCTACCTTGCAGCACATCAACAGGTACTATTGGGCCAGCAACCGCTCAAAGACCAACAGCCCCAGATGATCTTGGGGTTAATAAACTTGTTTTCAGGAAAGAAGCGCACTTTTGCCGCTGCATGGTACAACAACAGACCATGGCTTGAAGATTCGTTAAAAGCAGACGCAGCCTTTTGTTTCCCCTGTAGACAGTTTAAAGTAAATACATCTTCATCTGATGCGGCTTTTACTGTCAAAGGTGTTTGCAACTGGAAACACGCATTACAGACTGATAAAGGACTTGTGAGGGCTACAAGCCTCACAAACGAACACACATCGTAACGGTTATGATTTTGTTTACATTACACAGACACATTGATTAAAACAGCTTTATTTTTGCTAGATTGAGTGCACGCAATCTTGTTTAAAATATCTATTGTGATTTGTGTTGTGTGTAATCCTATTGTCAGTGTCTTACAGCTCACCTTGCTCCTGGCAAAAGGCTGAGCTGATGGGAAACACCTGCCTTTATAGATGTGTCAGCTAATTGGACTACACCATTCCTCTCAAACCCTGAGGGGTGTTTGAAGAGGCCACTCCATTTAAGCCACCCCTTTTTAGAGCCTCTTTTCCCTGCATGCAATAATGGACTGACCAGTAGTGCTATACATTCCTGCAGTGTGGAGATGAGGGGGGGATGTGAGTTGCTCTTGGACAGAAGAGCACACAGGATGTCACCCATTTTTGTGACGTTCTGCTTATGCGTTGTAGTGGACATTTCCACTCTATCCTGATATGTTTAAACCAAATGCTTCTCATTTGGTTAGATGTGCTGTTTCCCTCTATCTACTCTACTTCAAGGCCACAGAGCTGTTTTGGCTACTGGGTTGAGACTCACACAAAGTCTCACGAGAACTTCTACAGCTCAAGGCCAGGTGTCTAATAACAATGTGACCGTGTGAAGACAGATTTCTTACCTTCTCATCATTTCTGCTATATAAGCTTTGCTGCCATATTGAACTGCGCACACTCGCGCAGATTATTCTATACTCTGTGGGACCTGTGTCTATATTTATTGTATTGTATATATATATATTTGAAGCTTCAAATAAATACCAGAAAGACAACTCTGTCTGATTCACCATTTATTTGATTTGATCACTCTGACTTGTACTCTACAGTATTGGGGTTTTTAGATTTCCATAACAACTCATCTTAAAATGTCCTTTGTATATTTCTATTTGTCTTAACTGTGGGAACTTGTCCAGGCATCTTAAGTGGGAGTGGATTTGAAATCCTTAACTCAAGGGGTAGAACAATTAAGTTATCAAGCCAATTGCATTACAATACCTCAACTTGAATTTAGGTTGAAGTCAATTTAACGCAGAAATCAGAGTTCAAATGACACACAATATTAAGTTGATGTAATTAACAACATTATTACGTCAACACAACTTATAAATTAATTTTTGCAAATTATGGGGATTTTGGGGACTTTATCTAAATCAATTAACTCACATTTTTATCTTGCAACCAGTGCATTTAATTAAGTGGAGGTGAAAGGTCGCTTGAATTGGGTTTTTAGACGTACATATCACTCATTTTGATATTAATATTAAACTTAGTTTTATTTTCTTTAATTTTTCATCCTCGTGTAGAATGCTATCACGAAACACACATTTGGTTGTTTACAGCATAAAGAACATCTGAGTTAATGTGAGGTAGGGAAATACTCATTTGAGTATGTGCATATAACTATGTAATTTACAACAGCTGTAAGATGCTTGAAAAGTGCTTGAATTTGATTTTGGAAAAGGTGTAAGAAACCTCTTATTGACCTTTGCCTGAAGGTGACGAACACGACTGTGTGCACACCTAGACCGGACTTAAAAGACGTTCCTCTGACCAACACTGACCTCATTTTGTATGTTGATGGGTCTGCCTCTCGCGACCAAGGGCGCACTAATCGGGTGGGGTTTTTTCTGTTGTTTCAGATTCTGCTGTACTCCGTTCCGGACCAATCCCATGTCTCAGCACAAGCAGCAGAGCTCATCGCACTAACTGAAGCCTGCACGTTTGCAGAAGGCAAAACCGTGACTATTTACACTGACTCACGCTATGCTTTTGGGGTAGTGCACGATTTTGTGGCTATTTGGAAGAGTAGACCATTTCTGCAAGCAGTACAGACCCAGTTTCCCTAAGAAATTGGGTCTGCTAATTTAGCTGCTGACTCAGCCGCAAAGGAAGAGTCTGATTCCTCTCGCACCTCACGCACCTTACACTCATTTGTTAGAATCCCTGTCTCCTCCTTCACTGATAACATGTCGTCACTTCAGCAGCTAGCTACACCAGTTGAGAAGGCTCGGTGGAAGGCTGTTGGGGCTGTTTTTGACACATGGGTTGGACAATGTGTAAAAAGGGGGGATGTTAGAGGCTATAAATCAGGAGTGGTTCACAAGGGGGGTGAAGAATGCCTAATTTGCATTAACCATGCCTAATTTGCATTATGCAAAATTCATTTGAGCACCTAATGCTGGATTTCATTGAGTTTAGCCCATCAGAGAACATCTTAAATTAGAACAACGGTTCACATTTTGCTAAAGAGGGAACAGCACAATCAAAAACAAACTAGCAAAATGCTGTGCAGACACAGGTCTGTCATGGACACAAGCTCTGTCCATTGTGCTGATGTACATGCAGATGTGGGAACGAACACGGAGCCAACTCAGCCATTTGAAATCCTTTTTGGGGCTCCTCCACAGATTGGACTCAAGGCTCCAGGATGTCCTCTTCCCTCCACAACTTTGTGTGAGGATGCTATGTTGCTATGTTGTATGTTAACCTGTCATCCACTATAGCGACTGCCACTGGTCCACTTCACCATCTCCAACCCGGCGACTTTGTGCTGTTCAAGGATTTCCGGAGAAAGAGCTGGAAATCCAATCGTGGGCAAGGTACCTACCTGCTTCTGGTCAACCAGACAGCGGTAAAGGTCGCCGAGAGAGAGCTACGTGGGTCCACGCCATTCACTGCAAGGTCGTAGTCACAGGAAAGTCACCAACAGAAGTAGATGACAACAAGTGACGTGTCCTAGTCACCAACAGAAGAAGAAGACGACAACAAGTGACGTGTCCTAGTCACCACCAGCACCACACTTGCACTACATACACCAAAACACACTACACACAAGGTGTCACGAGCGAGTGCCAGCTGAGCGGTTCCATATGCTCTCTGGTTCCTCGTTTGTGTTACCGGTGTGCGGAGTCTGACTGTCCGTGTCACAACATCGACCGAGGGAATACACACACCCCATGGAGCATTTCCCCTCGTGATGAGGGCTCGCCTGGAAAACGACAACGCAACCGTGAGCAATACTACCGGAGAGCCTGGACAATCATAAAATGGTTCCTCTGCATACTTGCCATGATAATTGTGTTAGGACTAGTCCTATATGTTATGTATCCATGGTCAGCACACAGCATGTCAGCCAAAATCGAGATATCTAAGAGGTACATGGGGAGAGCAGGGCGAACCACATGGGCAGAGGGGCTGGTCAAGACAGGGATTGGTAACATTACTCTAAGGGATGGGGAAGATAGCACAGTGCAGTTACGGTGTTTACAATATCTCGTATTGCATATTCAGTGTCCCTGGAAGAATCCTTTCTAACGTAGCATTCCCTGATGTTAACCATATTTCCCTCCAACTGGCCTGGCCCAGTGATGCTGGGTTTAGCTCGCCACAAGATTACGTTTGGTTGTGCGGCGACAAGCTCTATCAAGTTCTGGCTCCCCTTTGGATAGGTACATGCACTCTAGTGGATTTGAATCCAGTAGTCACGGTCCTCACGTCCTTAATGCACACGACACATCATTACCCAGAGTTCCAACACCACGAACACCACAAGGTAAAAAGCCCATAACATAGATACCTTACACGTTCGGCTAGAGAACCTCACTTACGAGACGACGCAAGGCTTCCAGGCATTGCCCCCATTCATAATAGCCTCTAGGAATATGCTCATGCAGCACCAACTTGCTCTTGACCTTTTGTTCGCCTCAAAGGGTGGCCTGTGTCATGTGATCGGTGACTCCTGTTGCACTTACATTCCCGACGCCACCAAGAACATCACTGACACCGTGCTGCATCTTAACAACTTGTTAGCCAACATGAAAGCGGATGACATATCCAACGCAGGCGGCTGGGACTGGCTTACATCGGGGGGGGTGGCAAGGATGGCTGGCTAGGATAGTTACACCCCTGGCGATCATTTTCGGCCTATTAATCAGTTGTACCTGTTTGATTATCCCAATACTGAAGAAAGGCTTTTCCAGCCTGGTATCCTTAGCTTTCGTTCAGTATACTGCTATTCCATTACAAGACAATCCTTTGCGCCACAGTGAGATAGACCATCTAGAATCAGAAGAGTCTGATTCCGACACTACAATATAATCAATATAATCATGTGTATCAAGTGTACTCTCCTCCTTGTATGCTTACATTATATTGGAGTCTGTCCTCCACAAAAACAGCCAATTTTCTATGATGTATTTGTGATGTGTTTACTTAAACCAGCGATGGAGTGTATTCATTGATGTGTTATATCAGTCGATCCTGTCATTTGTTTTTTTTATTGATCAAGTATGATCAAAAGGGGGGAATGTAGTGGAAATTTCCACTCTATCCTGATATGTTTAAACCAAATGCTTCTCATTTGGTTAGATGTGCTGTTTCCCTCTATCTACTCTACTTCAAGGCCACAGAGCTGTTTTGGCTACTGGGTTAAGACTCACACAAAGTCTCACAAGAACTTCTACAGCTCAAGGCCAGGTGTCTAATAACAATGTGACCGTGTGAAGACAGATTTCTTACCTTCTCATCATTTCTGCTATATAAGCTTTGCTGCCATATTGAACTGCGCACACTCTCGCAGATTATTATATACTCTGTGGGACCTGTGTCTATATTTATTGTATTGTATATATATATATTTGAAGCTTCAAATAAATACCAGAAAGACAACTCTGTCTGATTCACCATTTATTTGATTTGATCACTCTGACTTGTACTCTACAGTATTGGGGTTTTTAGATTTCCATAACAGCGTTTACATGGTAGATTGTGTCTGTTGATATCTACACCCTTTTGTTTAAACCTCATTGATTTTATTACCCATCTTAAAACTGTACATATATTGGGTCAATAAAATCCGTATTTTTGCACCTCAACCTGCACTCCTGTTTTTCTGTACCCTGGTCCTTCACATATGGTGGCAGTGGTGGGATCAGCAGTAGGAGTGGCAGAAGAGATATTTTTGGTTTTTTTTGTACTTGATTCTCGCAGTTTTTCCCAAACATGCCGGGGAAAATTAGAGGAAGAGGAGGGATCGCGGCCACACGAGGGCAGCAGCCGCAGCCGGAGGAACAGTCTGATTCAGAAGAGGAAGTAGCTGAAGCCGGGGCTGGGTCCGCAGAAAAGAGTGAGCCTATGGAGCCCACCATCAGACCTGGCCAGTATTCTACGAGCCCATATGGATCAGCAGCAGGCACGAGACGCACGAATAGCTGTGAAGACAGCACAGCAAGAGCAGCAGTTTAGAGCACTATGTCAGCAATTTAATATGCTTCAATCAGAGGTGCAGTCGCACACATCTGCAACCTTGGAGCAACTTTCTGGTAAGGCAGATATACTTGGGGCTAATGTGATGGGCTTGGAGGAAATTAACTGTCCTCAACAGACATTATTTGGAGTTGCTCGACGTGACAGCTTTTCAGCAGTACCTTTAAGAACTCAAGAGCCAAGGCTTCAACAGTTAACCGATTCTGATGATATTGAACATTTTCTCGTTACTTTTGAGAGAATTGCAGCAGCATGTAGATGGCCAACTGAACATTGGGCTTTCAGACTTATTCTATTATTAACTGGTGTGATGAAGGTAACTTCGTCACTATGGACTGATGGCTTCAGGCCGGGTAATATTGCACTTTATTAGCGTGATTGCACAGTACAGTTGACATATAAATAATATGTTGATGTCTGTGGCTGATGATTGTGTGCACCTGGTGTCCTGTGTTGTCTCCTCCCCCCTCACCTGTGTCTTGTTGTGCTGATTAGAGTGGGTGTATTTAGGGTCTGTTGCCCTGTCTGTTTTGGAGGCTGGTAGGGTGTGTGAGATCCTTGTGGCTGCAGGATGTGTGCAAGGAGAACAGCAGGATTGAGGCTGTGAACTTTAGGCACATGATTTTAATAAATGCCCACGTCGGGTTATATTTTTGGACGTTCTGCCTCTGCCTCCTTGCTTGGTCTGGGCCGCTCAACGGTCAGCTTCACAACTGGTAAAGCCAGAAGTGCATATGTTCATATGGATGTGGATGATGCTCTACTATGAGGAAGTACAAAGAGCTATTCTTAGAAAATATGACATAAATCCAGAAACCTACAGACAAAGGTTTCGCAGTAATGAGGTTGAACCACAGGAGAGCCCGAAAAAACGTTATGTCTGTTTAAAAGAACTTTATGGGAAGTGGGTTCAGCCAAAAGGGAAAACTGTTTGGGAAATTGGAGAAATTATTGTCCTTGAACAGTATCTGAGAATGCTTTCCCCAGAGCTACAGGTTTGGATTAGGGAGCACAACCCTAAAACGGCTGCAGATGCCGCTGACCTGGCTGATGTGTTTGTCGCTGCCAGGCGGAAGAAGCAGCCATGGAGCTTCACTGCCTGGAAGACATCTAGGGAACCCAAAGGGCAAGGTATGTCTTGGCCAACACAGAGGTTGGACTCAACATGGGGTAAGGCTCCTATAAGGGAGAAACCAACAGAGGTGAACTCAAATGTTAAACCCTCCAGGAGACTCATTTGTTACTTGTGTGGTGAAGAGGGACACACTAAACCTGTTTGTCCCAAAAATCCTGTAAAATTAACCCAGATGTGCTATATGCCCAGAGGTCACTGGGAGCCAAAGGATGAGCCACAACAGCCACGCAGAGAGAACATGGTGAAAGTAAATGGCTGTGAGTTAAAGGCCCTAATTGACAGTGGCAGCAGCCAGACAGTTCATTTCTCCACATGATGTAAATACGATTGACACTGTGCCTATTTGCTGTGTACATGGCGATGAAAAACCTTATCCCACAGCAGATGTTTATCTTAAAGTGAGGGGCCAGAGTTACCTTCTGAATGTTGGAGTGGCTGATCGTCTTCCCTATCCGGTGGTGCTTGGTGACGACCTTCCTGTTCTTCTTGACCTTTTGCATCCAAGTAAGGTCTGTAATGTCGCACTCACAAGGTCAAAAGTCAAGGAGACCGAATTGTCTATTCAACCTCTCAGTGAGCTGCCTTTCTATAATGAGGATATTGAAGCTAAACCTGGGAAAAACCATAAGACACGTAGACAGAGAAGACAGGAAAAGTTCCAAAATACTACAGTAAATGTGTCCATTGAACCGAATCCACCACAACCTTTGGGATTTAAAATGCCAATTGACATTCAGAAAATGCAGCAAGAGGATGCTAGTCTAACTCCTTATCTAAAGCAGGCCAAACCCTTGGAAGAAGAGGAGAACTTTGGACATTCAAAGGAAGATGGGTATTTTCAAGGAGATGGAATACTGTACAACAGGGGTCAACAAAGCAGCTGATGGTACCAAAGTCTGTTAGAGACCTTGTCCTTGAACTGGGTCACTCTATTCCCTGGGCAGGTCACCTAGGGAAACGCAAAACTGTTGACCGAATCCAGAGACATTTCCACTGGCCTGGTCTATGCGCTGATGTGGCGCAGTATTGCAAAAGTTGTCCTCAATGTCAACAAACCTCAGCCAAATACCCTTCAAAAGTCCCTCTTCAACCATTGCCAGTCATAACTACTCCATTTGAACGATTAGGTATGGACATTGTGGGCCCGGTAGAAAGAAGCAAGTCTGGAAATCGCTTCATGCTAGTAATAACTGACTACGCTACAAGATATCCTGAAGTTTTTCCGCTTAAAACTGTCAAAGCAAAGTCAATTGCTTTTTGTTTGGTGCAGTTCTTTGCGAGAGTAGGGTTTCCCGAAGAAATTCTTACTGATCAAGGGACTAACTTTATGTCTAAGTTAATACAGGATGTGTATAAACTACTGGGGATTAAAAGAATCAGGACTACCCCCTACCATCCTCAGACTGATGGTTTGACAGAGAGGTTTAACCAAACACTGAAACAAATGCTCAGGAAGTTCATCTGTGAAACAGGATCTGATTGGGACCAGTGGTTACCCTATGTGCTTTTTGCTTTCAGAGAAGTCCCTCAAGCATCAACTGGGTTCTCCCCGTTCGAACTCTTATATGGACATGAGGTAAGAGGCCCACTTTCCTTGCTCAAAACTCACTGGGAAAAGGATCCCAAACCAGGTGAGCCACAGAGTATCATTGCCTATGTTGTCCACATGAGGGAGAAACTGAGCAGAATGACTGCACTGGCCCAGCAGAATGTCTTGGAGGCCCAAATGAACCAAAAAACCTGGTATGACAGATCTGCCAGGGAGAGGAGTTTTTCTGCTGGACAAAAGGTTTTGGTTATGCTTCCCACACAAGACAACAAACTCCTCGCAAAATGGCAAGGGCCTTATGAGGTAAAGAAAAAAATAGGTGCAACCACGTATGTGATTGCAACCCCTGGCGAAGCACGCTCCCAGATAATTTTGCATGTTAACCTATTAAAGGAATGGTTTCCCAGGTCCGACAAAAAGGAAGTGTTGTTGATTAGACATGTGGAAGAAGAGGATGACGAAGATGCGCAGTACCTTCCTCTACCTGTCGCTGCTTTGCCTGATCTCAACCACCTAACAGCTGATGAACAAACCCAGGTCAGTGCCCTCTGTGTCCCAGAAGTTTTAAAAGAAAATCCTGGTTGTACAAACGTTATTGACCACAACATTGTGCATTGAGGAATGCTTCTGTGCGAAGATTGAGCTACAGAATCCCCGAGCGCCTCCTGGTGTCCCTTAAAAAGGAAGTGGATCTGATGATATCCCTGGGAATCATTGAGGTATCAAGAAGTGAGTGGTGCAACCCCATTGTATTGGTACCAAAGAAGGATGGCACCATACGGTTTTGCATAGACTTCCGTTATCTGAATGCAATTTCTGAGTTTGATTCCTATCCAGTACCTCGCATTGATGAACTCATTGATCAGTTGGGCAAAGCAAAGTTTCTAACCACGATTGATCTATGCAAAGGCTACTGGCAGGTGCCGCTGACTCCACAGTCCCGTGAGTTAACAGCCTTCCGTACACCATGGGGTCTGTACCAGTTCTCCGTAATGCCGTTTGGACTGCATGGCGCACCAGCTACGTTCCAAAGATTAATGGACCAGGTATTGTTGGGATTGTCAGATTTTGCTGCAGCATATCTTGATGATATTGTCATTCACAGTGCTACATGGGAGGATCATTTGGACCATCTGAAAGCCGTCATTGGACGTCTAAAGGAGGCTGGATTAACTGTCAACCACTCAAAGTGCCAGTTTTGCAGGACTGAGACAGAATATCTTGGTTATATTATTGGCAACGGAGTTATCAGACCCCAGACCCACAAGCTACAAGCCATCCAGTTCTGTCAGCCTCCGCAGACAAAGATCCAGCTGAAGTCATTCCTGGGAATGTCAGGTTGGTACCGTCGGTTTGTGCTTAACTACTCCTCTCGTGCTGCTGTTCTAACAGATATGACTAAGCGGATGGGCCCAACTTTGCTGCAGTGGAGTGAGGAGGCGGAGTCTGGTTTTAACGACCTCAAGGATGCACTGAGTAAGAACCCTGTTTTGTGTAGTCCTGATTTTGCTAAAGACTTCATATTGCAAACGGATGCTTCAGACAGAGGTAATCCTATTGTCAGTGTCTTACAGCTCACCTTGCTCCTGGCAAAAGGCTGAGCTGATGGGAAACACCTGCCTTTATAGATATGTCAGCTAATTGGACTACACCTTTCCTCTCAAACCCTGAGGGGTGTTTGAAGAGGCCACTCCATTTAAGCCACCCCTTTTTAGAGCCTCTTTTCCCTGCATGCAATAATGGACTGACCAGTAGTGCTATACATTCCTGCAGTGTGGAGATGAGGGGGGGTATGTGAGTTGCTCTTGGACAGAAGAGCACACAGGATATCACCCATTTTTGTGACGTTCTGCTTATGCGTTTACATGCTAGATTGTGTCTGTTGATATCTACACCTTTTTGTTTAAACCTAATTGATTTTATTACCCATCTTAAAACTGTACATATATTGGGTCAATAAAATCCGTATTTTTGCACCTCAACCTGCACTCCTGTTTTTCTGTACCCTGGTCCTTCACAGGACTGCTAAGCATGCCGCATCAAAAGAACACATTTCATGTGAGAGTTTGTGGAGAGAGAGAGAGAGATACGCGAGGAAACAAATAAGGAAATTAGTACTTTGGTGCAGATCAGCTGGCACGGAACCGTTATTACGTGTCAGCTGTCGTTGATATTCTAGCTTTTTTAGCTGTCAACCAACTCCCTCTCAGAGGTGACCACGATTCACCACAGCATGTCCGAGTCAGGCAGTGAGCTCTTCCTATCGCTGTTTGAGTATTCGCTGCACAAAGATGCAGAGTTGGCCAAAATAATGTTCTAAGTTAGCTCGGCTGAGCGAAAGGATGCACCTGCAGTGCATAGGAAAATAAACCATGCCCAAGGCGGGCTAAACAGTTCATTGTCTCCGTCTCTACTATTTCTCTCTGAGTGCAACGATGAGGAAGCTGCCATCCTTAACCTGTGCCTTGCTCGTGATTTACCAGTGTTTGTGCTGCCACGCACACAATGTTTCAAAAGTGGTTTCTATGTTGCCCTTTATTTGTGTATGTATTTGCGATAAGTGTGCGTCTTTTTGCAATGCTGTTGGCCTTGCTGATTGATATATATTGTGACGCAGGCCCGCAGCACATGACGATTTTGTGTGCCCTCCCATGAAAATAATATGCCCTCCCTTTAGATTTGTTCTGGCGCCGGGTCTGGTGTGTTTATGTTTTATTTAAGAGGAAGCTGGAATCTGTAATCCTTACAAATATTTCCACTCTGGCGACATCCATCCAACTTCTCCTGCTTATCCGTGGTTGGAGAGAGAGCCCCAAACTTTCCTTTCTCTGGCCAACCAGCTCTGACTGGGGGATTCCAAGGCGCTCCCAGGCCAGTGAAGAGATATAATCCCTCCACCTGGTCCTAGGTCTACCCCTCGGTCTCTTCCCAGCTGGACGTGCCTGGAACGCCTCCCTAGGGAGGCGCCCAGGTGGCATCCTTACTAGGTGACCGAACCACCTCAACTGGCTCCTTTCGACGCAAAGGAGGAGCGGTTCAACTCAGAGTCCCTCCCGGATGACTGGACTTCTCACCTTATCCCTAAGGGAGACGCCAGCCACCCTGCGGAGAAAACCCATCTCGGCCGCTTGTATCCGCAATCTCGTTCATGACCCATCCTTCATGACCATAGGTGAGGGTAGGTACGAAAATGGCCCGGAAGACAGAGTTTTGCCTTCTGGCTCAGCTCTCTTTTCGTCACAACGGTGCGGTAAAGTGACTGCAATACCGCTCCCGCTGCTCCGATTCTCCGGCCCATCTCACGCTCCATTGTTCCCTCACTTGAGAACAAGACCCAGAGATACTTGAACTCCTTCACTTGGGGTAAGGCCTCGTTCCCTACTTGGAGTGGACAGTCCATCGGTTTCCTGCTGAGAACCATGGCCTCAGATTTGGAGGTGCTGATCCTCATCCCAGCCGCTTCACACTCGGTTGCGAACCGATCCAGTGAGTAGAACCACATCATCTGCATAAAGCAGTGGTGCAATCCTTAGCCCACAGAACTGCAGATCCCCTCCCCCACGACTATGCCTCGAAATCCAATCCATGTATATTACAAACAGGATCGGTGTCAAAGCGCAGCCCTGGCGGAGGCCAACCCTCACCGGAAATGGGTCCGACTTACAGAGGACCCGGACACAGCTCTCGCTTTGGGAGTACAGAGATTGGATGGCCCTGAGAAGAGACCCCCTCACTCCATACTCCTGCAGCACCTCATACGCCTTCTCCAAATCTACAAAACACATCGGATAAGCGTACTCCCAAGCCCCCTCCAGGATCCTTGCGAGAGTAAAAAGCGGATCCGTCGTTCCACGACCAGAATCCGCATTGTTCCTACTCAATCTGAGGTTCGACAATCGGCCTGACCCTCCTTTCGAGCACCTTAGAGTAAACTTTCCCGGGGAGGCTGAGTAGTGTGATGCCTCTGTAATTGGCACACACCCTCTGATCCCCCTTTTTGAAAAGGGGAACCACCAACCCGGTCTGCCACTCCTTCGGTACTGTTTCCGACTTCCATGCAACGTTGATGAGATGTGTCAACCATGACAGTCCCTCAACACCCAGAGCCTTCAGCATTTCTGGGCGGATCTCATCCACCCCCGGGGCTTTGCCGCTGTGGTGTTGTTTGACTACCTCAGTGACCTCCCCCCGGGAGATTGGTGTTGATCTCCCTGGCCCGTCATACTCCAGCTCTGCCTCTACCATAGAGGGCGGAGTTGTCGGGTTCAGGAGTTCTTCAAAGTGTTCCTTCCAACGCCCTAACACTCCATCAGTTGAGGTCAACAGTGTCCCATCATTACTGTACACAGCTTGGATGGTTCCCTGCTTCCCCCTCCTGAGGTGTCGGACAGTTTTCCAGAACAACTTTGGTGCCGCCCGAAAGTCCTTTTCCATGTCTTTTCCGAACTTCTCCCACACCCGCTGCTGCCCTTCGGGCCTGTCGGTATCTTGCAACTGCCTCGGGAGTCCCCCGGGATAACAAATCCCTGAAGGTCTCCTTCTTCAGTCGGACGGCTTCCCTGACCACCGGTGTCCACCAGGAGGTTCGAGGGTTACCGCCCCTTGAGGCACCTAAGACCTTGAGACCACAGCTCCCCGCCACGGCTTCGGCAATAGAGGCTTTGAACACCGCCCTCTCTGGTTCAATGTCCCCAGCCTCCACAGGGATAACCGAAAAGCTCCGCCGGAGGTGTGAGTTGAAGGCCTCCTGAACTTGGGCCTCCTCCAGACGTTCCCAGTTCACCCACACTACACGTTTGGGCTTACCAGGTCTGTCCAGAGGCTTCCCCCGCCACTCGACCCAACTCACCACCAGATGGTGATCAGTTGACAGCTCCGCCCCTCTCTTTACCCGAGTGTCCAAAACATACGGCCTCAGGTCCGATGATACGATAACAAAATCGATCATGGACCTTCTGCCTAGGGTGCTCTGGTACCATGTATACTTATGAGCATCCTTATGTTCGAACATGGTGTTTGTTATGGCCAATTCATGACTAGCACAGAAGTCCAGTAACAAACCACCACTCCGGTTCAGATCAGGGGGGCCATTCCTCCCAATCACGCCCCTCCAAGTGTCTCCATCATTGCCCACATGTGCGTTGAAGCAAGCTCCGGTTCCTTCCCCCCCAGAGAGGTGACGTTCCACGTCCCCAAAGCCAGCTTCTGTCGCCCGGGTCTGGTCCGTCGAGACCCTCTGCTTTCACTGCCACCCTTCTGGCAGCGCACCCGACCCCATCGCTGTTTCCCGTAGGTGGTGGGCCCGCGGGACAGAGAAGCGGAGGAGTTGCCCACGTTGCCTTTTCGGGCTGTGCCCGGCTGGGCTCCGTGTCAAGCCCGGCCACCAGACGCTCACCGACGAGTCCTCCTTCTGGGCCTGGCTCCAGAAGGGGACCCCGGGCTTCCTCCGGGCCGGGTATCCTCACTTCTTAGTTCGTCTTTCATGAGGTCTTCGAACTCAGGAGACATAAATTATCTTAATGGTTGAGTCGATATGAAAGCATTTAGTTTATTAAGTGAAGTATGCAACGAATATCCTCATGTCATTCCCTTAAACACATTAAGTATATTTATACAAAAAGTAATACTTTATTTATTTAGACTAAATGCCACTAAGTCTAAGTACTCCATTATAATAGCATTACATATTAAAGCAACCATTGTCATGAACCAGATGGACCACAAGCCTTTTACATTATACTACAAATACCTAACATTGTCAATTTGACTTAATAAACGTCATACAATAAGTCATACATGATGTCATAAGACGGCTGTGTTTCTTGAGCTTTTGACTGCTCCAGGAAATTAGCATTGCACTAGCACAGGGGTATGCAACCTTTGTGACCAAAAGAGCAATTTTTCCCCCTTTCCACAAATTTTTTTTGTCTGGAGCCGCAAAACATATTTGATAGGTTGATAGCTTATAAAGCTGTATATATTGTTATATCATAGACGAAAACTACACTTTTTTTGCATTTATTATTTATTACAAACTGTTTATCTCTAATAATAAACAAATGACTCTTATAAAAAATACACAGGCATACTTTACAAAATAAACACAGCACTTGGGGCGTCCTCTGCACATTTGAAGAAAAATAAATACAATTAAAATGGGCCCACTTTAAAATAAATAAAACATATAGCTGAACCCTAGACATAGTTAACAAATGTAATTATGACTGAAGATCGTCAGCTGTCTTCCTCTTCCGTGTTTTTCCTCCAATACGTAAAGGCTGCAGCACCGTTGACAATTTCTCTCCACATATCAAACATACCGGTAAGCCAGCATCGTTTGCTGTGAAAGCATATAACTCTGTCCACGCAGAATTAAACCCTCTGTGTTCCTCCCATACTTTTATTTTCTTTGATTTATCCATAGTTCGCTCATCGAGCCGGGGGTCAGGTTATGTGTCACAGTCTATCACCTCAAAATACAAGATACCAAACATTTTCAACCATGCAACAAAATATAAATAGTCCTAAAAATATTTGTATTTTATTTCCTTCTTATTTTTGTCTAAGCTCAAGGGAGCCAGAGCAGAGGGCTTAAAGAGCCGCATGCGGCTCCGGAGCCGCGGGTTGCCGACCCCTGCACTAGCATAAGAATGAAGGCCTTCAGACAATGTTTAAGAATGATCAAAACAGAAGCAACAGAGGCCAAGATAATCTGACAAACAAAAACATATATAGTTGAACACAAAAATGATTTGTGTAACACTGTTACCACTAGTTATCCTCCCTCATCTTTAAAACTCCACACACCCAGTTCTTTATCCAATGCTGTTGGCCATACTGTTTTAATTGTATTTATCTTGAGCAGCCGCACATGACGGTTTTGTGCTCCTCCCCCCCCCCCCCAATGAAAATCAAATGCCCTCTCTGTAGATTGCTCTGGCGCCAGGCCTGCTTCTATATTATGTGTCTACACATTTAAAGCATGTAGGTATATGAACACATTTGAGGACGTATGGAGCCAGGAGTGAAGAGCTTACCTTGCTGGAACTCATTAAGCTTCTTCATGGCCTCGTCTCTCTCCTCCACCAGCTTCTTGCACTTTAGAGACAAAGACAGAGAAACTGAATCTCAGGCCCCCTGCTGTTTGAATCATCCTTTCTCTGTTTGCCTGAGCAACAGCAACTCAGAGGCTGAAGAAATAAATGAAATATTCTGCTGATGGGGAAATATAATACCTGCCCCTAAAGATAAGATAAGATGTACTTTATTGATCCCAAATTGGGATTTTTTTTTGTCGCAGCAGGACAAAAAAAAAACAAGGTGTTAGAAATGAAAGGAGTAGAAATAACAATAAACATCTCAAAATAGAAATAAACCGGCATTAGAGAGTAGAAAATAGTTGATCTTGAAGATAAAAAAAGGGCCCATTTCTTGTAGACACAATATAACCCTAACCCTAACCCAGGATAGTATTTACATTAAGTGTGCAAGGAATGGAATATTACATTAAATGTAAATGTAAAATATACAGTGTGAAGATAAAGTAGAAGAAGATCTCCAACAGCAGACTGGTAGAATATCTCCAACAGCAGACTGGTAGAAGATCTCCAACAGCAGACTGGTAGAAGACCTCCAACAGCAGACTGGTAGAAGATCTCCAACAGCAGACTGGTAGAAGATCTCCAACAACAGCCTGGTAGAAGATCTCCAACAACAGCCTGGTAGAAGATCTCTAACAGCAGACTGGTAGAAGATCTCTAACAGCAGACTGGTAGAATATCTCTAACAGCAGACTGGTAGAATATCTCTAACAGCAGACTGGTAGAAGATCTCCAACAACAGCCTGGTAGAAGATCTCTAAGAGCAGACTGGTAGAAGATCTCCAACAACAGACTGGTAGAAGATCTCTAACAGCAGACTGGTAGAAGATCTCCAACAACAGACTGGTAGAAGATCTCTAACAGCAGACTGGTAGAATATCTCTAACAGCAGACTGGTAGAAGATCTCTAACAGCAGACTGGTAGAAGATCTCTAACAGCAGACTGGTAGAAGTTCTCCAACCACAGACTGGTAGAAGATCTCTAACAGCAGACTGGTAGAAGATCTCTAACAGCAGACTGGTAGAAGATCTCCAACCACAGACTGGTAGAAGATCTCTAACAGCAGACTGGTAGAAGATCTCTAACAGCAGACTGGTAGAATATATCTAACAACAGACTGGTAGAAGATCTCTAACAGCAGACTGGTAGAAGATCTCTAACAACAGACTGGTAGAAGATCTCTAACAGTAGACTGGTAGAAGATCTCCAACCGTAGACTGGTAGAAGATCTCCAACCACAGACTGGTAGAAGATCTCTAACAGCAGACTGGTAGAATATCTCTAACAGCAGACTGGTAGAATATCTCTAACAGCAGACTGGTAGAAGATCTCCAACCACAGCCTGGTAGAAGATATCTAACAGCAGACTGGTAGAAGATCTCCAACAACAGACTGGTAGAAGATCTCTAACAGCAGACTGGTAGAAGATCTCCAACCACAGCCTGGTAGAAGATATCTAACAGCAGACTGGTAGAAGATCTCCAACAACAGACTGGTAGAAGATCTCTAACAGCAGCCTGGTAGAAGATCTCCAACAACAGCCTGGTAGAAGATATCTAACAGCAGACTGGTAGAAGATCTCCAACAACAGACTGGTAGAAGATCTCTAACAGCAGACTGGTAGAAGATCTCCAACCACAGACTGGTAGAAGATCTCCAACAACAGCCTGGTAGAAGATATCTAACAGCAGACTGGTATAAGATCTCCAACAACAGACTGGTAGAAGATCTCTAACAGCAGACTGGTAGAAGATCTCTAACAACAGACTGGTAGAATATCTCTAACAGCAGACTGGTAGAAGATCTCAAACAACAGACTGGTAGAAGATCTCCAACCACAGACTGGTAGAAGATCTCTAACAGCAGACTGGTAGAAGATCTCCAACCACAGACTGGTAGAAGATCTCCAACCACAGACTGGTAGAAGATCTCCAACCACAGACTGGTAGAAGATCTCTAACAACAGACTGGTAGAAGATCTCTAACAGCAGACTGGTAGAAGATCTCCAACCACAGACTGGTAGAAGATCTCCAACCACAGACTGGTAGAAGATCTCTAACAACAGACTGGTAGAAGATCTCTAACAACAGCCTGGTAGAAGATCTCTAACAGCAGACTGGTAGAATATCTCCAACAACAGCCTGGTAGAAGATCTCTAACAGCAGACTGGTAGAAGATCTCTAACAACAGCCTGGTAGAAGATCTCTAACAGCAGACTGGTAGAAGATCTCCAACAACAGCCTGGTAGAAGATCTCTAACAGCAGACTGGTAGAAGATCTCTAACAACAGACTGGTAGAAGATCTCTAACAGCAGACTGGTAGAAGATCTCCAACCACAGACTGGTAGAAGATCTCCAACCACAGACTGGTAGAAGATCTATAACAACAGACTGGTAGAATATCTCTAACAGCAGACTGGTAGAAGATCTCCAACCACAGACTGGTAGAAGATCTCTAACAACAGACTGGTAGAAGATCTCTAACAACAGCCTAGTAGAATATCTCTAACAGCAGACTGGTAGAAGATCTCCAACAACAGACTGGTAGAAGATCTCTAACAGCAGACTGGTAGAAGATCTCTAACAGCAGACTGGTAGAATATCTCTAACAGCAGACTGGTAGAAGATCTCTAACAACAGACTGGTAGAAGATCTCTAACAGCAGACTGGTAGAAGATCTCCAACCACAGACTGGTAGAAGATCTCCAACAACAGCCTGGTAGAAGATCTCTAACAGCAGACTGGTAGAAGATCTCTAACAACAGACTGGTAGAAGATCTCTAACAGCAGACTGGTAGAAGATCTCCAACCACAGACTGGTAGAAGATCTCCAACCACAGACTGGTAGAAGATCTCTAACAACAGACTGGTAGAAGATCTCTAACAGCAGACTGGTAGAATATCTCCAACCACAGACTGGTAGAAGATCTCCAACCACAGACTGGTAGAAGATCTCTAACAGCAGACTGGTAGAATATCTCTAACATTAGACTGGTAGAAGATCTCCAACAACAGCCTGGTAGAAGATCTCTAACAGCAGACTGGTAGAATATCTCTAACAGCAGACTGGCAGAAGATCTCTAACAGCAGACTGGTAGAAGATCTCCAACAACAGCCTGGTAGAAGATCTCTAACAGCAGACTGGTAGAAGATCTCTAACAGCAGACTGGTAGAAGATCTCTAACAGCAGACTGGTAGAAGATCTCCGACCACAGACTGGTAGAAGATCTCCAACAACAGCCTGGTAGAAGATATCTAACAGCAGACTGGTAGAATATCTCCAACAACAGACTGGTAGAAGATCTCTAACAGCAGACTGGTAGAAGATCTCTAACAGCAGACTGGTAGAAGATCTCTAACAGCAGACTGGTAGAATATCTCTAACAGCAGACTGGTAGAAGATCTCCAACAACAGCCTGGTAGAAGATCTCTAACAGCAGACTGGTAGAAGATCTCTAACAACAGACTGGTAGAATATCTCTAACAGCAGACTGGTAGAAGATCTCCAACCACAGACTGGTAGAAGATCTCCAACCACAGACTGGTAGAAGATCTCCAACCACAGACTGGTAGAATATCTCTAACAACAGACTGGTAGAAGATCTCTAACAGCAGACTGGTAGAAGATCTCCAACCACAGACTGGTAGAAGATCTCCAACCACAGACTGGTAGAAGATCTCTAACAACAGACTGGTAGAAGATCTCTAACAACAGCCTGGTAGAAGATCTTTAACAGCAGACTGGTAGAATATCTCTAACAGCAGACTGGTAGAATATCTCCAACAACAGCCTGGTAGAAGATCTCTAACAGCAGAATGGTAGAAGATCTCTAACAACAGCCTGGTAGAAGATCTCTAACAGCAGACTGGTAGAAGATCTCCAACAACAGCCTGGTAGAAGATCTCTAACAGCAGACTGGTAGAAGATCTCTAACAACAGACTGGTAGAAGATCTCTAACAGCAGACTGGTAGAAGATCTCCAACCACAGACTGGTAGAAGATCTATAACAACAGACTGGTAGAATATCTCTAACAGCAGACTGGTAGAAGATCTCCAACCACAGACTGGTAGAAGATCTCTAACAACAGACTGGTAGAAGATCTCTAACAACAGCCTGGTAGAATATCTCTAACAGCAGACTGGTAGAAGATCTCTAACAACAGACTGGTAGAAGATCTCTAACAACAGCCTGGTAGAATATCTCTAACAGCAGACTGGTAGAAGATCTCTAACAGCAGACTGGTAGAAGATCTCCAACAACAGACTGGTAGAAGATCTCTAACAGCAGACTGGTAGAAGATCTCTAACAGCAGACTGGTAGAAGATCTCTAACAACAGCCTGGTAGAATATCTCTAACAGCAGACTGGTAGAAGATCTCTAACAGCAGACTGGTAGAAGATCTCCAACAACAGACTGGTAGAAGATCTCTAACAGCAGACTGGTAGAAGATCTCTAACAGCAGACTGGTAGAATATCTCTAACAGCAGACTGGTAGAAGATCTCTAACAACAGACTGGTAGAAGATCTCTAACAGCAGACTGCTAGAAGATCTCCAACCACAGACTGGTAGAAGATCTCCAACAACAGCCTGGTAGAAGATCTCTAACAGCAGACTGGTAGAAGATCTCTAACAACAGACTGGTAGAAGATCTCTAACAGCAGACTGGTAGAAGATCTCCAACCACAGACTGGTAGAAGATCTCCAACCACAGACTGGTAGAAGATCTCTAACAACAGACTGGTAGAAGATCTCTAACAGCAGACTGGTAGAATATCTCCAACCACAGACTGGTAGAAGATCTCCAACCACAGACTGGTAGAAGATCTCTAACAGCAGACTGGTAGAATATCTCTAACAGCAGACTGGTAGAAGATCTCCAACAACAGCCTGGTAGAAGATCTCTAACAGCAGACTGGTAGAAGATCTCCAACAGCAGACTGGTAGAAGATCTCTAACAGCAGACTGGTAGAAGATATCTAACAGCAGACTGGTAGAATATCTCTAACAGCAGACTGGTAGAATATCTCTAACAGCAGACTGGCAGAAGATCTCAAACAACAGCCTGGTAGAAGATCTCTAACAGCAGACTGGTAGAAGATCTCTAACAGCAGACTGGTAGAAGATCTCTAACAGCAGACTGGTAGAAGATCTCCAACCGCAGACTGGTAGAAGATCTCCAACCGCAGACTGGTAGAAGATCTCCAACCACAGACTGGTAGAAGATCTCTAACAACAGATTGGTAGAAGATCTCTAACAGCAGACCAGTAGAATATCTCCAACCACAGACTGGTAGAAGATCTCCAGCCACAGACTGGTAGAAGATCTCCAACCACAGACTGGTAGAAGATCTCTAACAACAGACTGGTAGAAGATCTCTAACAACAGCCTGGTAGAATATCTCTAACAGCAGACTGGTAGAAGATCTCTAACAGCAGACTGGTAGAAGATCTCCAACAACAGACTGGTAGAAGATCTCTAACAGCAGACTGGTAGAAGATCTCTAACAGCAGACTGGTAGAATATCTCTAACAGCAGACTGGTAGAAGATCTCTAACAACAGACTGGTAGAAGATCTCTAACAGCAGACTGGTAGAAGATCTCCAACCACAGCCTGGTAGAAGATCTCTAACAGCAGACTGGTAGAAGATCTCTAACAACAGACTGGTAGAAGATCTCTAACAGCAGACTGGTAGAAGATCTCCAACCACAGACTGGTAGAAGATCTCCAACCACAGACTGGTAGAAGATCTCTAACAACAGACTGGTAGAAGATCTCTAACAGCAGACTGGTAGAATATCTCCAACCACAGACTGGTAGAAGATCTCCAACCACAGACTGGTAGAAGATCTCTAACAGCAGACTGGTAGAATATCTCTAACAGCAGACTGGTAGAAGATCTCCAACAACAGCCTGGTAGAAGATCTCTAACAGCAGACTGGTAGAATATCTCTAACAGCAGACTGGTAGAAGATCTCTAACAGCAGACTGGTAGAAGATCTCCAACCACAGACTGGTAGAAGATCTCCAACCACAGACTGGTAGAAGATCTCTAACAAAAGACTGGTAGAAGATCTCTAACAGCAGACTGGTAGAATATCTCCAACCACAGACTGGTAGAAGATCTCCAACCACAGACTGGTAGAAGATCTCTAACAGCAGACTGGTAGAATATCTCTAACAGCAGACTGGTAGAAGATCTCCAACAACAGCCTGGTAGAAGATCTCTAACAGCAGACTGGTAGAAGATATCTAACAGCAGACTGGTAGAATATCTCTAACAGCAGACTGGTAGAATATCTCTAACAGCAGACTGGCAGAAGATCTCTAACAGCAGACTGGTAGAATATCTCTAACAGCAGACTGGTAGAATATCTCTAACAGCAGACTGGTAGAAGATCTCCAACCGCAGACTGGTAGAAGATCTCCAACCGCAGACTGGTAGAAGATCTCCAACCACAGACTGGTAGAAGATCTCTAACAACAGATTGGTAGAAGATCTCTAACAGCAGACCAGTAGAATATCTCCAACCACAGACTGGTAGAAGATCTCCAGCCACAGACTGGTAGAAGATCTCCAACCACAGACTGGTAGAAGATCTCTAACAGCAGACTGGTAGAATATCTCCAACCACAGACTGGTAGAAGATCTCCAACCACAGACTGGTAGAAGATCTCTAACAGCAGACTGGTAGAATATCTCTAACAGCAGACTGGTAGAAGATCTCCAACAACAGCCTGGTAGAAGATCTCTAACAGCAGACTGGTAGAAGATATCTAACAGCAGACTGGTAGAATATCTCTAACAGCAGACTGGTAGAATATCTCTAACAGCAGACTGGCAGAAGATCTCTAACAGCAGACTGGTAGAATATCTCTAACAGCAGACTGGTAGAATATCTCTAACAGCAGACTGGTAGAAGATCTCAAACAACAGCCTGGTAGAAGATCTCTAACTGCAGACTGGTAGAAGATCTCTAACAGCAGACTGGTAGAAGATCTCTAACAGCAGACTGGTAGAAGATCTCCAACCGCAGACTGGTAGAAGATCTCCAACCGCAGACTGGTAGAAGATCTCCAACCGCAGACTGGTAGAAGATCTCCAACCACAGACTGGTAGAAGATCTCTAACAACAGATTGGTAGAAGATCTCTAACAGCAGACCAGTAGAATATCTCCAACCACAGACTGGTAGAAGATCTCCAGCCACAGACTGGTAGAAGATCTCTAACAACAGACTGGTAGAAGATCAGATCACCAACCAAAGACTGGTAGAAGATCTCCAACATCTTGCTGCACACGTTGAAGGATCTCAGCTTCCTCAGAAAATAGAGTCTGCTCATCCCCTTCTCGTACAGCGTCAGTGTTGATCCTCCAGTTCAGTCCATTGTCTAAGTGCACTCCCAGGTACTTGTAGTCCTCCACCACAACAACACCCTCTCCCAGAATGCACAGTGGAGACGTCCTCTTCCTCCTGAAGTCAATAGAGAGGCGAAGTCCCTCCCTTTCCGGTGGATCTCCATGGGACCCTATTTCGGAAAAAGTATGTATTGAAGTCAATGGCTAGAGAAAAGTTCTTGTTCGATCCTGTTTGAATTGTGCCACGAATTACACATATGATATTTGTCAATTTATTTATTTTAGTTTTGGTGTAAAACTGTGAAGTAAGACTTTTTTTGTGTAAAACCGCTCAATGAACTACATCTATGGTCTCGCGCAACAACACACGTCACCAAGATGCCCGTCACTACTGTCTTGCCAAAAAAGGGATTGTCTACCCTGTAATGCTAACTAACGTGCTAGCTACTAGCTAGGTAGCTAACTTGATCCAGCCACTCCTGGTCCTTTCATCAGACGGGAAGCGAAAGAACGAGCAAGACCCATTGCTGGTATGATAACAACCTGGTACTAAGCACACAGGCATCTTGTTAAAGTTATCTTATCTTAGCCATCTCTTATAATTAGTGGAGGAAAACAATTGTGACATCAGTTATGACATCACTTACACGACTGGGATTTGTAGTCTTTCTAGTTGCGTATTTATCGTAGTCTTATATTTCAACAGTTTTACGACAAACTGTGACTTTTTTTTGTTTAAGATTGACAAACATCATATGTGTAATTCATGGCACAATTAAAACGGGATCGAAAGATACGTTTTCTCTCGCCATTGACTTCAATACATAATTTTTCAGAAATAAGGTCCCATGAGGTCCACCGGAAAGGGAGGGACTTTGCCTCTCTATTACCATCTCTCTGGTCTTGGCCACATTAAGAAGCAGATTATGTATTCCAGTCCTCTCCACAAAATCACCCACCATGCTCTGTACTCCTCACCTGTCCATCCCTGAAACACCCTACCACTGCAGAGTCATCCAAAAACTTCTGCAGCTGGCAAGACTCTGAGTTGTATTCAAAGTCAGTGTTTATAAGGTCAACAGGAAAGGAGACAGCACAGTCCCCTGTGGGGCTCCTTACTACCAACCAACCAACCAAACAACCATAACGTTACCTACTGATGTTTCCATATACATACAGTTGCAAGAAAAAGTATGTGAACCCTTTGGAATTACCTGGATTTCTGCATAAATTGGTCATAAAATGTGTTCTGATCTTTATCTAAGTCACAACAATAGACAAACACAGTCTGCTTAAACTAATACCACATAAACAATTATATGTTTTCATGTTTTTATTGAACACACCATGTAAACATTCACAGTGCAGGGTGGAAAAGGTATGTGAACCCCTAGGCCAGGGATCACCAACTACATTTGTCCAAGGGCCAAAATGTGTCCAATAGACACTATCGCGGGCCAGCGATTTTTATATAGCCCAGAAAGGGGGGGGGGAGCTAGTGGAGCACGCTCAGGTAGTGTGGACCGCATAAAGCTAGCAGACTCTTCACGCTAACGAAGGATCACTTCTAGGCAGGGTTGGGAGGGTTACTTTGTAAATGTAATCAGTTACTGAATACATACTCTGAAAGTATCAGAATACAGTTACGTATTCAGATTACTTTTAGAATACTTTTGGAATACCTTCTTTTTCCATAACAGATGGGTATGTTTTGGTGAACAGGAGACACGTATTTGACTGTTTTAATGGCTTATCAAGAACTCAAACACAACATCTTGGCGTCATTCTGGACAGCTCCCTCTCATCTCCACCCCACATCAAAAACATCACCCGGATTGCATTCTTTGTACTGTCTTAAAACCTTTCCTTTGAATATGTTATGAATTGTAAGGTGTCCTTGGGTGCTTTGAAAGGCGCCCCTAAATAGAATGAATTATCATTATTATTATCTGAAACGATGTAATAACTTTTCCCAGTCACTTGCCCCATGCATTCAGCAGCAACAGGGCATTCACTTTGATTTGATCCCGTTATGAAATGTCATAATTTCGACAATAAAGAAATGCTACATAAACGTTATCTTGCACATTTTATCCAACCATCTCCGTTTCTAACTTTCAATATATTTTAAGAGATCTCTCTCTCATCTGCGTGCGGGGGCGGGGCCTCACCGACGCTGCATCTCTCTCTCGCTCACAGACATGTTGCAGCGCCGTGCAGTGTGCACACAGTTCTGCCGGTAATGAATATTACATTTTGTGAGGAAACTTTTCCACCAATAATTCCAATAAGTATTCACTTCAGGTTTACGAAAGTAACTTTAATCAGATTACTCGTTTTTCAAATGTAACGCCAGCTGAATACAGTTAGCCTACTTGATTTTTGTATTCTGATTACGTAACGCCGTTACATGTATTCCGTTACAACCCAACCCTGCTTCTAGGCTACTGTCCCGCAGCTCCTGCCTCTCTGTTGGACTCTGTCGCAGCGGGGCTACTGCTGTGGTGCGGAGCGCACAAAGCAGACTCTTCACAACGAAGGATCACGTCTTCTTCAAGGCAGGGAAGGTTTCGCAGTACGCAGTCTACTGTCCTGCAGCTGCTGCCTCTCTGTTGGACTCCGGTACTACACCTTACTCACGAGACGTTGTACAAAAAAAAATGGGTGGGGGGCGAACGCAGTAACCACTCCGCCAACGCCACAGTCACCCCCGTCGTGCGGGCCGGATGAGAATGTCTGGCGGGCCGGATGTGGCCCGCGGGCCGCCAGTTGGTGGTCACTGCCCTAGGCTAAAGACTTCTTCAAGAGCTAATTGGAGTCAGGAGTCAGCCAACCTGGAGTCCAATCAATGAGACGAGATTGGAGGTGTTGGTTAAAGCTGCCCTGCCCTATAAAAAATACACACCAGTTTTGAATTTGATATTCTTAAGAAGCATTGCCAGATGTGAACCATGCCTCGCACAAAAGAGCTCTCAGAAGACCTACCATTAAGAATAGTTGACTTGCATAAAGCTGGAAAGGGTGCCAAAAGTATCTCTGAAAGCCTTGATGTTCATCAAATTGTCTATAAATGGAGAAAGTTCAGCACTGTTGCTACTCTCCCTAGGAGTGGCCGTCCTGTAAAGATGACTGCAAGAGCACAGCGCAGAATGCTCAATGAGGTGAAGAAGAATCCTAGAGTGTCAGCTAGAGACTTAAAGAAATCTCTGGCACATGCTAACATCTCTGTTGACGAATCTACGATACGTAAAACACTGAACAAGAATGGAGTTCATGGGAGGACACCACGGAGGAAGCCACTGCTGTCCAGAAAAAACATTGCTGCACGTTTGAAGTTTGCAAAAGAGCACCTGGATGTTCCACAGCACTACTGGCAAAATATTCTGTGGACAGATGAAACCAAAGTTGAGTTGTTTGGAAGGAACACACAACGCTATGTGTGGAGAATCCAAAGGGTTCACATACTTTTTCTTGCAACTGTATAAACACTAGGAACTAGAACTCTAAAACAATGTTTTAACTAAAATGCCCAATTTCACTGTGTATGATCCTTAAATGACACTATTCAATGGAATAATGAGCACAGATTTGAACCATTCTGGATACAAATGCATTAAGAACCATCTGAGTATGTCATCATCAGGACCTTAAATAACTGAAATAATACAATTTAATAGCCAATAGTCTCTCTTCCTGACAAACTCATATCACTATTGTGATATAAACGTACTTATAATGCATTATCATTTGCTAGTACTGTAGCAGTGCTGTAGACAGGCAGTATGTAGAAGCCTTTGATTTGCTTGGAAGAACTGCACGTTTGTATCAGTGTGTTATGATAATCCACTAAGAATAAAGGCTTTTTAATATGTCCTACATACATTGAGAATGTGTTTATTGTTCTCATAAGCTTTGACCTTTCAACACTTAGCCCCTAGGGCTACGTAACAATTGATTCTGAAAGCTGATACCAACACCACTTAAAAGATCTCCCTGCTGATACCTCTTTTATCATGGCGTGGCAGAAGAAACCAGACATGTCATCATCTTCTGATCCCACACTCTCTAAAGAAAACAACCATTTATTAGACTTATCTTTTTTCACTGACACTGTTACACTATTTCTGCTGCCTGTGCTACTTCTTTAATGAGTTATGTTACTTCTACTACTTCTAGGCCCAACTTCTTTCAACTATTACTGTGTAGTGATGCTGCAGTACTGCTGCTTCTACTACTGTTACTGCTGCGGCTGAACCATGATATTCGTCCTGATAGAGATGATCCGACGTACACCCAGAGTGATGTTAGCACTTACCTCCATGGAGGCTGTCTCGTGCTTCCTCTGCAGAACCTCATACTCCTGCAGGGCTGTAGGGAGGAGAGGATACCAGTAAGCCATGTTCACCAGTAACTCACTATAAAGCAAATATCAGTGAAGACCACACACACTCACATCCTGCAGTTTAAAATAGGACAACACATGGGGACTTCTCCATCATGTGATAACTTCTCATTCAGTGACTTATAGCAGGGATGTAGAATATAGAAACACGGGCTGAGTGAGCCTTGGGTGTAACTACAATAGTAAAGGGAGTTGCCTTCTCTCAAACATTTACAATCACATGTGTATTTCTACGATACATGTGTCTTATAAGTAATAAGTATAAGTGTTTTATTTGTTAGACTGTACCAATAGAGGTATAGGGTTTTTCCTGTTCTTCTATCACAGGGGTTCTACTGTAACTGACCTTTGTTTGATCTAGCATATATGACCCTCACACTCTGACACACACTGCTGATGTTCAGCTGTCATGAAGCCTGTACCAGGCAGTTAGAACACACTTCTGCAAAGAGGTAACGTTATTTTCCCATGGAACAACACGTGTTAATCAGTAACCAACTTCAGTCTCTACTTGAGACATTCAGGAAACACAGAACAAGGATTAGGTTTTTTTGCAATGAGTTAAACTCTGCATCGAGGGCAATGTAAAGGAAGAGTCTGACATGTTGGGATGTACAGTACAAAGCGTACCGGAGATAGATCAGAACATACTTTACCTCATTACATACTATACAGAGTAGTAGGGGTGTAACGGTTCACAAACATTTCGGTTCGGTACGTACCTCGGTTTTTTGGTCACGGTTCGGTTCGGTACGTTTTCGGTACAGCAGAATTTTTTTTCACAAAACATATATATATATTTTTTTATTATTATTATTAAACTGTGAATAATGTATTCACTCAAATAAATACAAAATATAATAAAATAAACATTAAGGTGCAGCATTTCGATGAACTGAAATAATCTGTATTTGAACGGTACTGTACTAGCACCTAAGCAGCCAGTTTGACATTAGGACTTGCTTGTCATTGTATTTTCATGTTTTTTTAAAGAAAAATGAACTTATCCACATTGCTTGCCGAAAGGGCAGATCTGCTGGCACTAACAATGTCTCCTGCTGTGGAGAACACCCTCTCTCTAGGGACAGAGGTAGCAGATACAGCCAGGTAGCGCTTTGCTAACATTGCAACATAAGGATAGTTGGCGTTTGTAATAGCTTTGGCTCGGTCTGAACTCTTTGCGAGTGGTGGAGGCTTAAATGCTAGCGGGAGTTGGGTTTGCACTTCAGTCTTTTTTCTTTTGGTATCGGTGATATTCACGTTCGGGTGATGCCTTTTCAAGAGTGTGCAAGTTTGATGTATTGCCAGCCGCGTAACCAATTTTAGTTGAACAATGCCGACAAACAGCTTTGGTTCAGTCCACCTGTCTTTGTCCGTCATCCTTGTACGTAACTGCGAAACCAAAATGTTCCCAAACCGGAGACTTCAATGATGCTGGAGGATTTTCGAGCTCAACTTTATCTGCGTTCGCCATACATTTTTCACAGTTCCTCAAATTACTGACTACATTTGAACGCATCCCTCTGACCAGCTCTCATAGTATGCCTCTCATCCAATGAAATGACTTGCTCGCTCTATGACGCGTTGAACCCAATGTGAGCAAATTACTCTGAATGCTGCGACGCAGCACCTGAGATTACTTCCAAAAAGTTATTCACGTTCTCAATTTTTTACGTTTAACGTTATATTCGTTCGGTACACTTCGGTACACACCTGTACCGAACCGAAGGGCCCGTACCGAAATTATTCGGTACGGGTACGTGTACCGTTACACCCCTACAGAGTAGAAATAACTGAAAACATCAAAACATGTTGTTCTGAAAGCAGAGTTATAACAGTGGCAGACCTGCCACCCACCCCATTTACCTAGAATACTTCACAAGATGAACAATGTCCTTACAGCTAACCAAATGATATACTGTTGGAACATGCAACATGGAATGCAACATGGAAAATAATGACTTTTGGTGTGAATGCTACAGTATCTTTTCATTACGTATCACCAGAGAACAAGCTGCATTACAGCTTATAATGGAATTAAGAAGTTAAAAACATTTACTCAAATACTGTGAAATCTAATTGCACTTCAGTACTACAGTAGCTCTACCTTGACAGACAAAGACATTGACATTCTGCTCACATTAATGCATGAGTAATGTAAATCATTCATTCACATACGATAACATAACAACAATGACACATTAATATATTTACATGGTTCCATGCCCTGATACACTTTATATCTTTCTTTTTGTTTCTGTCTCGATGCTTCTATATTTACACTTGTGTTAAATCACTTTTGTCCTCTGGTTTTGCAGAAATATTCCAACTACAGGTGAAATGAGAATTAATGTTACACTTTAACTTATGTTATACTGCCAGGGGCCATTCTGCCAGCATCATTTCTGCTCTTACTTTTCCAATTTAACTAGGGCCGGGACTCCATTAAAAAAATTAATCTAATTAATTAGAGGCTTTGTAATTAATTAATCGAAATTAATCGCATTTTTAATCACATATAAATATTTGACCTGAGAACAGTGAGAAGCAATTTTTTTTCCATGGATTTTAGTATACCATTAGGCGCATTTACACCGCAGTACTTTTCCCACAAAGGTTCATGAGAACTTAGTTCATGAGAACTCTTTGAACCTGGGGGTGGATTAGGCAAATGAAGCCGCTGACGTCACTTCTTCTTCTTCTGCTTTAGGTTTACTGGCAGGCCGCAAACCACTTCACGGCGTATACTGCCGCCCAAAGTCCCCGGCCGGAAGTCCCCGGAGTTGGGGACTGGCTTCAGTAGAAGCTGCTGGGAGTCCCAGCAGCTTCTACTAGGATAATAAAATGGCGGCTTCACAAAACTTTTTGGGAGTTTTACGGGGCGTGGTTTGCAATCCGCCCAGCCAATCAGACATTTAGCTATTTTCTCACAAGAGAGCCGTACGAAAGTCCCTGCTCTCTAGCAGCTCTCTGCTCTCTAGCAGGGACTTTCGTGGGGGTAAAAGGTTATCATGAACTAATTTTAGTACCGGCTCTTTTTGGTGTGAACGCGATAAAAGAGGCTAACGTCCACGCTAGCTTCCACGCTAGCTGCTATATGTTTTGCATTGAGGTGATACTTGAGGCTTGATGTGCTGCGGTGATATGCGAATTCCTTTTTGCATAATTTGCACACAACCGTGCTCTTATCGACGCCTCCATCCGTCCGTTTTTTAAAACAACATTTCCCACTGTTGTTCACTGTGGTTTGTTGTTGTCTGAAGTCATGAACGTTAGTTGGTGCTCCAGTATAATCGGTACGCCTGAAACTCATCCAGTGAGAAACGTTCCGCGGTGCAAAAATAAGTGCGATTAAAATGCGTTAATTTTTTTAACGCGTTAATTTTTGTGTAATTAATTAATCTTAATTAACGCGTTAAAGTCCCGGCCCTAAATTTAACACATTTTTCTGGTGTTTCTTATCTACATTGCAGTATTATCATTTGGAAAGCAGGGGGGCCAGCAGCCCTGCCCGGGGATTACAAGGAGTACAAATACTCCTGCCATAGATTACATGGACTTTAAACATGAAAACAAACACTATTGGAAATCAGCAGAAGTTAGTGAACATGGACCACGAGATGCTGCTCCATTTATATCCCGCACCCAATGGTCCCCCGCGTTCCTCCCAAAAGCACCTGACCCCGAATAACAGCTTCATATCTTACTGGTGTAAAAGACGCTTCGTTTATCAAACACACTTTCAAAGAGCAGTGTAGTCTACTTTAACAAACTACCGCTGAACAACTGAACCTTTTACATTTCTTAATAGCGTTGTTTTCTCCCACAGAGAGCGGTGACTGCTTACTGACTCTGTCTCATACTGAATAACGTGTTAGAATGTTAACCATAGACTATAGGCTACAGTAAATTGTGTTAGAATGTGACGGCGGGAAGCTAACTCACCTTGGTTTGACAACTTTGTAATAACATTAATTTTATCCAGCTCTTCAGCAGCCATAGTGGGGAATTATGTAACCAAAGTCCAACAGGAAGTGCTTCCTCGCGACACACCTGTAGACTCCTCGCGCGCGAGCTACACACCTACAGAAGGATTCAAAGGCAAAGCACCTGCACAAGCCCTGACTATGGGCATAGATTTGTCTCGTAATTATTTGTGTGAAGATAAAAATAATTTGTGTGTAAATATGTGATTTGTAAATGTAAAACACCATCCACAAATGCATTGTGGCAACCAGACCCCACGCAGCCAAACATTTCACAATTTGGGATGAATGAAGTATCTATCTATCTAGGACCTATCTATCCATTCATCCATCTAGAATCCAGATAGATAGATAGATAGATACTTCATTCATCTCAAATTGTGAAATGAGTGGAAACAAGTATAAACATAATAACATTAAATACAAATAAAAGCAATAGACAGGAATATATGCATATAGAAAGGACACGATGAATATTATAACATTTAATGTGGCCTTACTGTGAAGGCTAACCTAAATACGGTGCTTTTCTACAGATTACTTTATTACTGCACTGGTAAAGTAAAATTAGGCCGATTAATACAATGTGAAGTGCTTTGTAACTTTGACCCGCTTGACTGAATACACAACAAACAATGAAGAAAGAGTTATCTCGGGACTGCTTCGCGCCACACAAACTAACTGTATCTCTATAACATATTCACAGATCTTATATTTAGCGTATTTGCAGATCCGTTTTACATTTGCAAATGTATTTGTGAGTTTGCAAATCTTTTAAATGCATTTGTGGATGGTGTTTTACATTTACAAATCACATGTTTACACACAAATGATGTTTATGTACACACAAATGAGACAAATCTATGACCTGACCATCCTGTAACACCAATTACTGTAACCGTTTGGGTGCTGTTTCCGCTTAAGTATGTTGCGCTTTATACGATTAAATAAAGATACACAATACAATTTGCAAAAGTCAAATATGATATGAGTACAGGAATGAGCATTGTAAATAATTGATTAGATAGTTGTGTATTTATTATTTATTCATAAGGTTGACTTTTGTTTTGGAGAAAAGTAAAATAAAGAACATGACTGACGTAATTTAAAGCTTCATTAAAGGTGGTAAGTTTGAGAAAGCGGCTCGAGATACACTTTTCTTCAGCTATTCGCGGAGCCAGTGGGGCCCGAACCTTAAAGGGCTGCGCCTATACTCATAGAAGCTGGGTTACAGTACGTAACCCCAGTTATGTTCCATGGAATGCTCTCAACATCCCGATAGCAATGAATGTCTTGAGTGCTTTGACAAAAAATTCATTAAAAAAAATGTCATCTCTGGAAGCCATAGTACTGTAAAAAGCACGACCAATCATCTGAGCCAGCCCGGCTAAAATAACTGGATGGCCAACCTGCCTGTCAGCCTTCCATCTGTGCACAAACTTATCTCGTGCGCGTTTGTGTGTGTTGGAGGAGGGGCTCTGGAAGGAAGTAGCCGATTTCTTCTGGCTGTGTATTTTCAAATTCTAGCCCACTCCAGCTGGATCTCCAAAACTGCCTACCTCACCTTTAAAGGCTCCATGTCATGGCCATTTCTACTGATCATAATTCCATTGTTGAGGTCTACTAGAATATATTTACATTGTTCAATGTTCCAAACTCACATTGGTTTCTCATACAGCATCTCTGTATAGTATGTGTATTCACTCTCTGTCCTACACGGCTTGTTGGAGCTCCTAAAATGAAACATTTTACACATGGATGTTAAGATTGTAAAGGTGGGTTACATGTGCAAGAGAGGAACCCACTTCCTTACCGTGTGGTACAAGGTTGTGTCAGTCCTTTGAAAAAATTACGAGATGAGACCGCATACTCATATCATTTAATTTATTCTTGGACACGTTACCTCACAAAACCATTATTTTTGCACAACAAAGCATTCGTTTTTTCAGACAGATGGGAATGTTTAATATACTTTTCATACACTCATATTTGTAACACAAATCAAAACAACAAAACACAGAATTTCTTTAGTAACACCCACTGTATTCTTTCCAGAGTAGGTAGAGGGAGCAAGAGGGAAGAAAGGGTTGGGGCAACACACAGTAAACATCTCAACTCTAGGTTTGTCTGGTCACTATGGACGCTCAACTTATTCAAAATCTGAGTTTATGCCAATTTGATGCCACTGACTGGGCGTGGTGAAAATAAGTAGTCCACTATATATCCACCCTCAGGTAAATACTAATATGATGTCATTTATAGTTATATGTTGTGATGCTTGCAGGCTTGAATCATCATCTGTGGCAGTATCAATGAAATTAGAACTGTATGAGCTTCACCTACTGATACAGACTGCTCAGACGTCTTTCCTCAGTAGGAAACCTCTTGCTTTAAGTGGCAGATCGATATTACATAGCATATATTTAAAGAAGAAAAGGAGAGAGGGTGCAGCAGTACCACACCCCAATAAATAAGAACTCATTTATGATTTTAAGGATATGTTCATGTTTTTGCAATCAATGGGGTAGACATTACAACCACAGACACTCCATACACAACTTCTGGACACTTACATTACAGAACATCTACAGAAAGGGGGTATTATTTCCCCGGGTACCCTCAGGGTAGGGAAGAGGGGGTGAGATGATTAAGAAGAAGATAAACTGGAGGTGATAAGAACAGTGGAGAAGAGGAGGTGAGGTTTGGGCTGTAGGGTGAGAAGAAAGAAATGAACAGAGGGAGAAGAGGATGGGTGGGGGGGCGCAGGGAACCCTCCGCTGTGCCTCAGTGACGGGCCGCAGACTCCCTGGGGTAAAACTCAGCCAGGGTGCTCTGAGGAATCCTCTTGAGCATCTCCTTGGGGAAGATTCGCAGCAGCTGCCAGCCGATGTCCAGGGTTTCATACACGGTCCTGTTGTCGTACGGGCCTGAGGAACAAGAGCACAACGCTGCTGGTAAGCAAACACAATCTACTGCGGCTTGATAATGCACTCTACTGTCTCTACTGTACATCTCATCCAGCTGAGATGTTCCTGAAAATTGTCCGTGAAGGAAGAGATATCAAAACATTTAGTGTTAAAGCTGCAGGATTAGAATTGTTTCACATCTGGCTGATTTCTATAAGCAGCAGACACAGAGCAACATTGGAGCATATTTCTTTTTTTAATTAAGTCTAATATTTGCTCTACTGGTAGGTCTAGTTTGGTCTCCACCACCTACTGATATCAGGTACTATTTTCCACTTTGTTCGCCAACAGTGTCCGTCTAGCGTGTGCTGAGCAGGAAGTGCAGAATAATTTATTTAAGCAATAAAAACAGCTGCCGGCGACTGCAAGTGAGGTAAATAAGGGCTGAGTTTAAACCAAAATAATGCGGTAAAACAGGCTAAAAATCTCGTCAGAGGTTTAATTGTGGTATCGTGTGTGGGTATCTGAAAGAGTATGATCCTCAGCCAGCAGAACAGCACTAGCAGAGAACGAGACCATATTTCCCCCCCCTCATTTAGTTAAAGTTGCATAAGTGACAAACCAAAAGCTGGCATGCGGTCAACAGTGTTTACAAAACTCTACTTCGATAAAGTCCAGACACACGACAAACTGATGGGCTGGGCGTTGTAGGGATGGGGGGGGGCAGAGGAGGCCGGGAGGAAGGGGTTTTATTTTGTGTGGTGTGTAAAATCTTCTAAATAGATAACAATGTTAAGATTGAGATGTAGACTGTAAGTTATACAGAGAGTAAAGTACCTATTGAAAAAAGTTACTTCAGGGACACATTTAAAGGTCAACCCTAGACTGCTTTCACATTACAAATATTATTTTAAACATTTGTTTATAACAAATAAATAGAAGGTACAATCTGCCTACAAGTGGTTAGAATACTGTCTGATAGGTCACTATGGGTAATCTTATGCTTACTCAAAAATAGAAATATGTGCTCTACAGGTCATGCTGTAGTTCAAAATACTAAGAAATCATAACAAAATAATTCAATTTGTTTTTCAAGGGCAACATACCAAGAGCTTTTATTGTGACCACAGCAACCTCACAAATAGTTTTTGGCATGACAACAATTCTTTATCAAGGACTTTGTATGAGATTTTAAAACCTGCATCTTTTCTCTTCCTTTGTCATGTTCAGGTTACCATCTGTGTAGCAACAACGCCTCAGTAACTTTCATTAGGTGGAATCTGTACAAAGAATGTCTTGTAGTGTTTCACGGTACACCGATACTAGAAAGGTATCGCGATACCCTGCCGTTAAAACCGTTACGATTCCTCCATTTCATTAGTATCGGTACTTTAAGAATGACATTGTTTTAATAAGAGCAGTATTTCCTGTGTGTGTTCAGCGCTCTGCTTCCACTCCCTGCAGCTGTTGTCAGCTCCTCTAAGAGACTGTGTTTGTTGTTTGAGATGATGCTGTTTTCGTTCATCTGGATTCTTGTGTTAAACTTTCCTGTCGGCTCCCAGACTGTAGTCGAGGAAAACAGGGGATGACTCTCTGCAGTCTTCCAGCCAAAGCAACAAACTTCGGGTTCAATAACCCACTTTTCAATAAGGCAGACAGGCGAGCTAGGCCGTTGCATTTATTAAGGTCTTTTTTGTTACAGATCTAACTTTGAAGACACTCGACAGACCTATTTTGCTGCTGCTTCGTTTGCTTCAAAACACATACCACCTCTCGCTCTACCATGCACACACACACGCGCCACACCCCTCTCTCTCTTAAAGGGATAGCGATATGACCCTAATACAGGGGTGGGGGACCTTTATCCTCTCAAGGGCCATTTCAATTTTTACAACATCCTCCGAGGGCCGTACAAATGATTGAACTCAAATGTTTTAGTGTGTTTATAAATTACCTCGAGGGCCATATCAAATGGTCTTGCGGACCGTATACGGCTCGGAGGCCAGAGATTCCCCACCCCTGCCCTTCATCACACTTGTCATTTTACCTTGAATGCCATGTCTTGTTTCAGACATTCACAGTTCCTCAGGAAGAATTTAAATGTGTTGGCGATCATGTGACTAGCACCATCATCCAGTCAAAATAATACTTTTGTTTCCAATGTAAAGTCTCAGTTGTACTTGGTGTTTAGTTGAATACGAAATCATTCCAACATTTATAAAACGTTAATAATGTTGAATACTTTAGAGAAAAGTGTTAGAAATCTAGTGACTATAGTGCAAACTCATTTTAGGTAAAGGTTGTCCGTTAAAGAGAAGGAATGTCCCGGGGGCCACAGTGGCCCCTGTCGGAGTCTTGAAACCAAAGTCCTTATGGTGGTCTAGATGCCCTGCCATCTGCCTTTTGGTTTTTTCCCTGCAGTGATGTGGGACAGAGACACTCAGTCTGTCCTTGTCTCAGTCTGTCCTTGTCTCAGTCTTAACAATTGTCTACTCAAATGCATATTTACTGGTCGGGTTTATTCATTTTTTTTGGCGCATCATTAACAGGTTTGGGCATGCGGATTGGCTCTTGTGATGTTAGGTGGGTGCCGGTATAAAAATAACCCGACCCTCAAATCACTTCCGCCGTGCCTCCCTGACCTGTAAAGTCTGACCTAAAGCCAAAGGTCATGTTTTTATTATAATGAAGCTTTGTCTGACCAACAGAACAAAACAAATTACAAACTCAAATTTGAGAAGCGGGAACCAGAAAATATTCAATATTTTTACTTGAATTATGCCTCGACTGATTTCTTAACTACAGAAATGGTTGGTGATAAACGTTCTGTCAAGTGAATAATCAGCTTATATACAGCGAGTGAGTGAAGGCTGCCTTTGTAAAGAGACAGTGGTTGCCGGGTAACCCTCTTAATACAGGGTATATGCAGGAATCCTGAAGTCAAATTTAATACCTTTTAAGACCCTTTCCATACATTTTAAGACCTCATCGCAACTTGGAGTTCTAACCGGTTACATTGGCGACACACTTTACCTCACATTTACTATATTGATTGTAAGATGCGGAGGCGTGTGGTGCAGTGGATTGTGAGTTGGTATTCGGATTAGGAGGTCACAGGTTCAAACCCCACTGCAGTCAGCATGTCGTTGTGTCCCTGGGCAAGACACTTCACCCCAAATTGCTCCTGTGGGGATTGCCCACAGTATTGAGTATGTAAGTCGCTTTGGATAAAAGCATCTAACAAGTGACATGTGATGTAATGTAATGTAAAGATAGCACAACTAAACAGAGTGCAGACAGACTACTGAAGCCTCCTCTCCACATGAACTTCAACCTCTCTGTGAAGGTCAGGTTTAATGCAGTATGCTGCTTTGTTGCTTCTGTACTCTGTGCTCTTTCATTCCAGTAAAACTCCTCAGAAACCATTAGAAACCAGTATTTGACCAATAAACAAAACAATTGACAAAACTTTGAACTATGAAATATATTAAACGTTGGTGAGCTTCAGCGGGGTAATGCCATATAGGAGCAAATACCACACATAGCATCGTCACATAGGACGATTCATCGTCACATAGGACGATGCTCTGACGTCATCACCCTCACACATTTGTCATATGTTTACAAAAAACGATATATATGTTAAGACTTTTCTCGTTCTTAATATAGACTATATTTAGGGTCGATATGTACTTACTTTAAAATAGCAGATCTCTGTGACCGGATATAGTTTGGCTTAGACCCCGGCCCCACGAGGACGCATACAGTAAAACGCATACGCAAACGCAAAAAAGTCTTCCGTTCACACGATTGATTAACGTGTCCGTTCACACTAGACCGCTGGAAACGCTGTAGTACATATGCCAGGCCTGTAAGTGGCGCTGCTGCCGCCACAAAATACACCAAAAGCAGCGAAGAAGACCTCGGAGCATGGTTGTCATGGTTGCCCTGCTGTTTATTCTCCGCGGTGGACGGCGTGTTCTCCTGCTGTATATCTCTCAGGTAGTCCACCAGCAGATAACACCCCCCCCCCCCCACACAGAGCGGAGCAAGGCAACGAAACTTAAAATAAGAAGCAGCATGTTATGGCACGCTATGCATGGGGCCACCTTGAGGGGGTTTCCCGACATGTTGTTTCAGTAAATTAAAGGGTGTTTCATGTTGTCGTTGCTGTGGACCTTCTTAATACCTTGGAAAATGCCGTTTAATACTTTTTAAAACTTTAATAGCCTTAATTTTCTCTAAATTGATTTATCAACTTTTAATACTTTTTAAGACCCCGCGGACACCCTGTAATATTATATTACTATTTATTATTATCTACTATTTTTATTTATCTACATCAGGGGTCACATCTTTTTTTGTAGTGTATATATTTAGCACATTTTAACATTATGATATGCTGACCTTTAACCTTTGTGTGCCGTTTGGGTCTGTGGGACCCGTTTCCAATGTTTACTAAAATAACATGCATTCAATCTAATTATTTTAATCTGCTTTATTTGGGGGTGGACCTAACCTCCTCTAGGGGGGTCCTCACCTCCTCTTGGGGGGTCCGGGGGCATGCACCCCCAGTAAGATTTGTTTTTAAATATTGAAGTGAAATGCATCAATCTGGTGCACTTTGAGCACAACATGAATTCAGCTCTCAACACTCAGATGAAAGGGAGTCTCTCTCTCTCGCTCCCCCCCTAAGTCAGTCTGTAGTTTGTCAGCACCTTCCTGTGTTTAACATCAGTCACTGTGGTCAGGTAGGCTGCCACAGTGTACTGTCTTTTTAGGGCCAGATACTACTACTACTGTACGACCCCAAGGAGCCTTCAACCTTCTTCTCTGCACGCTGGAACACCTCCACCAACCCGGACCTGGCCTTCGCCATCTGCCGCAGTGACGACCCGAAACCGGAGAGACGCGTCCTGGGCAGGTTCCCCCGCTCACATCACCGACCGGCCATCCTTAAAATTCCAGCACTGGTGCAACCGGTACCAGGGAAACCTGTCAAACGATGGAACTTTCGAAAGGCCAACTGGGAGTAATTTGTTGAGGAGACGGCAAGAAGGTCAGCCAGCCCCAGAGGCAGAAGATGCGGACGCAGCCTACTGCGGCAAAGAAGACCATTCCGCGTGGCTATAACAGGAACTACATCCCGGGTTGGGACGAGGAGTGCAGCCGTCTTCTGTGTGACCACCAGAGGGCTAGCTCCAGAGAAGAGGTGGCCGTGACTGCAACAGCACTGCTCCAGAGGCTGGACGTCACCCGCAGGACCAGATGGACAGAAGTCGTCGAATCAATCGACTTCACCCACTCTAGTCGTAAGGCGTGGCAGACCATCAACCAGCTTACAGTAGTGCTGTAGCGACGCGTCGACGACGACGACGACTTCAAAATATCGTCGACGACATATTTCCTCCGCGTCGACGCGTCGCTACACACACGTGGGTCACCCGAAGCAACAAGCAGTTCGCAATCGCACTTCAAACACAATGGAGACTGAAACGGCTACCACCTCCTCCTCACAGGATTGCGCACGGAAGCCCCCAAACGAAAACATCTCGCCCTAGGTCTTCAAAAGCATGGGAATATTTTAAAGTTAGTCCAAAACGCAAAGATATTTATATATTTATATCTCACTGAGACTGCTGCATAGCCTAGCAGAAGCTAGCTGTGGTGGCTACCATTAGCAGCTAGCATTTGCTCTCCGATTTTTTACATAAAATGGAATTATGGATTATAAATTCAATCATTTTTTTATACATAGACGTTAAAAAACCTATGGATTAACCGATTCAGCCGCGTTTTTTCTCATTTTAATGCCATTGAACACGTCTTTTGATCAGATTGACAGCTACGGTGGTGAGACGATCTCCCTAGAAGCTCTGTGAAGGTACGTGTTGTGATGACTGTATTTGCTTCCCCTGTCGCGAGTCCGGATCACTCAGTGATGATACTATATACCTACATAATCTGTGGAGTCTCAGCTTTAATCGGATATATTGTATGTGCAGCTACGATAAGTAATAAGGGTACTTTTATCTTGAGTTCTGTGCCAATGTCCGTTAGCATTTTTCGCTCAGGGGTCATTTAGATGCTTCTTATGAGACTTGTGTTTTGGTAAACATGGTTTGTATCGTCAGTTAGCTGAGATTATTTCCGTTAATCTGGTATAACACATTAATAGGTTCTTAAAAATATTAAGATCCCCTGAGACACAGTATCGTGAACATTTTTTTGTTTACATTACGTTTTTTTTACATTACGTTTTTTATGAATTGAACAACAGAAAAATAATCGTTAGATTAGTCGACTAATCGATCAAATAATCGCCCGATTAATCGTTTTCAAAATAATCGTTTCCCCCCCAGCACTAGCTTACAGGCAGAAATACAACGCCCCCCAGGTGCCCTGTCACAGCAGATGCCATCGCATCCCCAGCTCCTGAAGACCGGCCGTTTCCCGGACGCAGACAAAGACTTCGCCCGACTGACATCGCGCGAGGTGTCTTCCATCCTGGGAGCGGACAGTGTCGACTCCAACCTCTCGGGAGACTTTACAGCCGATGAAATCAGTGAGGCCATAAGTAAGCTCAAGCCGGGCAAATCTCCGGGCAACATCCACCCGGAGTTCGTCACTCACCAGAGCACAACAACATCTGGCTGGCTTTGTGCATTCTTCTCATCGTGCTACCGGAAGTCAAAGCTCCCAAAGACCTGGCGCCGCGCCTCCGTCATAGTTCTGCCGAAGCCAAATAAACCTGCGGAAGACCCAAAGTCATACAGACCCATCTCACTGCTCTGTGTCCCATTTAAGATTTTGGAGAGGATGATCCATAGCCGCATCGAGCCAGTGGTGGACTCACAGCTTCCATGAGAACAAGCTGGTTTTCGACGTGGAAGGTCAACAGTGGACCAGGTAACGCTACTCTCTCAGGACATCGAAGACAGCTTCCAGGACAATCATGCTGAGACGACCAACTTGGAAGGCAATGGAAGATGGCCTTAACGACGACCTGGGCACCCTGGTAGCATACTTTCAAAGGTCGCGTCTACAGCTCAACATCGGAAAGACAGTTGCAGCGGCATACCATCTTAGCACCAGAGAAGCTAGGAGGGAACTTGAGGTGCGTGTCAACAAACATCTGGAGGTCCAGCAAGCCCCGAAGTACCTTGATGTGCGTCTGGATCGGACACTGTCCTTCAAACACACCTTGAAGAAGTCAGGCCAAGGTAACATCAAGGTCGCGCTGATACGCCGCATCGCTGGAACACCTGGGGAGCCTGCGCTAAGACGCTGCGAATATCGACCCAAGCTCTGGTCTTCTCTGCAGCGGAATACTGCGCCCCAGCCTGGAGCAGAAGCCCTCACGCAAGTAAGGTTGACGTGGTCATCAACAACGCCCTCAGGATTATAACTGAATGCTTGAAGCCTACCCCTGTGTCCCTCTTGCCAGTCCTCGCAGGAATAGCTCCGGCCGGCCTCTGACGGGAGGCTGCCACCCTCGCCCTGGCCAGGAAAGCCCAAAAGCATGACTGGCACATCCTGCATAACACGACAACGAGAGCAGCGCCCCTAAGTAGGCTCAAGTCCCGCCTCCCCTTCAACAAGGCAGCACAAGAGATTCTCAATTCCACCTCTGAGGACCTCTCCAGAGATGCATGGTTTGGCGGCTTGCTGTAAGCAGGAGTGGGAGCTAGCCGGGCCCTCCCGCATCCATCGCTACATCTGGGACCCAGGAGATGGCGCTATAGGAGGAGACGACCTACCACGCCGGCAATGGACCACACTAAACCGCCTACGAACTGGGGTCGGTCGCTTCAAAACATCAATGAAGAAGTGGGGCCTGGCATGCGAGTGCGGTGACCCTGAACAGACTGCCGAACATATAATAACCACCTGCCCTTTATATAGACCACCCTTGGAAGCCAGCCTCTTCGACTTAGGACCAGAGATGCGGGTATGGCTACAGAAAAGAAGAAGAAGAAGAAGAAGAAGAAGAGAGAAGAAAAAAGAAGAAGAAGAAAGAAGAATAAGAAAAGAAGAAGAAAAACGAGAGAA